>NW_009206981.1:0-6879 GCF_000690835.1 Fulmarus glacialis | reverse complement strand
CCTGGCAGAGCATGGGAAGATGAAAAGTCATTGACTAAGTAAGCACCACTTAACAACAACTAAAACATCAGTGTGTTATCAACGTTATTCTCATCCTAAATCCAAAATAGAGCACAGTACCAGCTACTAGGAAGAAAATTAACTCTATCCCAGCTGAAACCAGTACACAGGCTTAGACCTAGAGTCCCTCTGCAAACCTTTTTTTAAGTCTATATCTTACAAACAATAAGTCTGAGTTGAACATGGTCTGTGCCAGTGCCAACACAAACAGAAGCAGTTTTTCGCCATCTTCATCAGTAATATGTGGATGCTCCTCAGAATCACAGGAACCTCTACAGGTAATTTCTAAGCCCTGTCTACTTGATTACGTAATTGGGACTAGCTGCATGTCCTCTTTTAGCTACTATTGCTACTGATCTGCTGCTGGTAAAACTGCTTTCTTTCATTTTTCTGGAAGCCTGAAAAATGTCAGTGAAAAAGTCTTTTGAAAATTGGGCTTACACGTGTCAAAATTTATGCTTGGTTTGTAGCTTTTCCCTAATGTCTCTTAGTCTTCAAACAATATCCATCACTGTTTTGCTGATGTTTGTAATTGAACCTTAACTCTCTTCTCTTTAGCTGAGATAAATGTAATTCTCGGACCAGATCCTGGCGATAATGTCTGAAAGTGAGGAAGGAAAGCAAAGGAGAAGAACTCGTTTGCAGCACATCTGTGTTGTGTTCCCTGTGACTCACAAAACAGTTCCAAAACTTGAGAAAGTTTGCTTTCTAATTTAAATAATAACTTGTTTAAATTTCTTTGACTTGAAAATGGCTTTTAAAATCTCAGAATGATAGCATGCCTTGTGAAAAAGTCACTTCTTTCTTAATCTTCCTAGGAACATGGCTTGTTCCAAAACACATTCAAAGTTTGAAGAGAAAAAAGCCTTGGTTGGGTGGTTATCATTGTAATTCAATTTAACAACACAAATGAGATGAAAGTCTAATCATTTGTATAAAGGACTAAATAATAAATTGAAAACAAAAGAAATCAAATAAACAACCATTATCTTGTAACCTACTGGGAGTGTGTCAGTGATGTGTTCACTTTTGGGGGTCTGTTTGACTTTTAAAGAGTTACTACTAGCTCTCTGTAAAGCTTTGAGCACCTTTAAATGTACTCTGAAGACTGTATGTAGAATATGTATATTACATATTTACTCCTCCTCTCCTCTCTGCAAGAATATTGACTTTATGTTGACTGCTTTGTCGCTTTGTCAGAATACGATCCTGCAAGGTAACCCCCTTCTGTGTGATGTTATATTGCTAAGATCCTAAATATACCTTTCTGTAATGCCACTTCTTAGTGCTTGCATCATTCTGATCACCACTGTCACTATACTCTGAAGTAGATTTCCTAAGTGCATGAAACAGCACTTTATAGGCTTTATGTCTTTGGAAATGTTTTCAATGTCTGATTGAAATAACAAAACCAAACATGAGCATTTCCCTTTCCTCCTAGCCTTTTGGTCTTTAGGAGGAAGCTGCAAGGTTGATTTAGCCAGGCTGAACCTCATTTACAGACTGAATCTGCAGAAAATAATTCAAAAAGGAACTAAGGGTCATACATAGCTGAGCAGTTTCTGCATTATTTATTGTGTACTCTCTCTTCCATGATGTTTACCTGTATGCTTTCAATAATCCTGATTTCAGCATGTTCTTTATGTTGTGTTCTGTATTTCCTTTCATCTTTTCTCCTGTTCCTTCATCTTTCCATTTAGCACATTTTTCCTTGACACACTTTGACCGATAGTTTTTAAACATCTAAATCTGTCTTTTATAAATCACAGAAATAAATAACCCTATATAAACCACCAATTCCACTGTTATTCTGCCTCTATTTTCTAACCCAGTCTCCCTTTTGTCTGATTTTCTGTTAAATTATAAAAGGTTAGGACTCTATAATTTTGCATTCATAGAACCCTTGTGCAACTTGTTAGATCATTAATCACTGCCGTAATAACAAACAAGGAAACCATCAGACATGAAGGACTATCAAAATAGACTTTTTATTTTGTTTTGTTTGTTTCCAAGACTTATATGTGAGCTTCATAAAGTTAGTGTGATTTTCTAGTGAAAATGAAATGGATTGATTTCCTTACATCAGTTTCATTTCAAGCATATGCATGCCATCATTAATTTGTTCAATAGAGATGCTATATCCAATAGTCCTGTGTGGCTGCTATGTTGAAAAGATATAGAAAATTATTAGGAAAAAGCTCTCTGAATCAGTTACTTAAAGTATTACATGTAGCAATTTTTTTTATATTTGCAAAATACTCAAAACTCAAGTTCAGTTCCTTACCACATACTTGCTATTCATAGAATAGTATGAACTCAAAATTTTCAGGGTGCAAAATGGGTGCAAACCGCTTATTAAATGCTTACTTTAGTTCTTCTCCACTTGCTGTTAGCAGGCTCTGTGGTAGGGCAGGTTTCCTAAGTGATGTGGTAGTCATTTTGCTGCCTGCCTGCCCGAATTACATCACAAATAACTAGAAATAATGCACAAATGGAGAGATGATGGCATACATTTACAGCAGGATGAGTCTTGGTGAGCATTTTAAAGTTCATTAACTTTCACAAACACCTGACTATTGCCTGAACTGTCATAAATAATGGAAAAGCCCATGACGAATTGCATGAGAATTATAGTCTTCAGTTCCTCAATTTGATTTTTCATTGGTTTGTCAACTCTACTGTATTATATTAACTTAAGAATGTATGAGCACAGGAGCTTTTTTGTGGCTCTGTTTTCAACCCTGTGGAAATCAAGTGGTGATTCAGTGACCTCTAAAACTAATAGTGCAAGTTATGTGTCTTCTGTGGTTTCTGTAAAATGCTAGTAAACCAGCAAGCAGCAGAAATGACTGCATTGTAAGTAAAAGTTTTTATGGTCTGTGATTTGCAAAATATTACAATGTAAGTTTATAATTGCAACTTAATTGACTTCCTAAGCAAAAATGTGGAGGCATTCCAATTTGTTCACCAACGATGGTTCAAAGGGTTCTGTAATCAGAATGATGCTCTATTAGCGTGCCATGAACTCCTAAGCAACTAAATCATAGGTACAGTACAGAGAAGTGGTGTAAGTTGCCAAAGAAATAGAAGAGTGCAAAACTTCATTTGGTCTTTAATAATCTTAATTTGAAGCTTTCCCCCTCCTCAGTGTACAAGTGCAATACAGAAATCAGCAATGAGGTCCAGTCTAAAAGACAGCACTTCAGGAGCAGAACGCTGTTAAGTTAATCTATTTTATGGGGAAACGCCTTAGAGAAATATTAGGTGAACTAAGGGGATATGATGAATGTGAATTTCTTTTTTATTTCCCCTGGGGAGCAATGAATTCTGAAAAACAATTGTGTGCAGAAAAAACCTTTCTACAAATTAAGAATACTGGGAGTTGAATTTTCTTACCAAACACTACCTCTAACTCAAACTGTCAGTGTCAAGTTCAAGACTGAGAAGAGAAATCCATCCAGGCAGGCCTTTTCTCAGTTATGCTAGGTTTTAATGTATTTGTATCCAAAAATATGGTTTTCCTTCTGACGTTATAACACCAAAGAAGACACAGAATAATCAATTATGGATGAATTTATCCAGTTTCTTACAATGCACTCTGAAGTCATTTATGGGTCAGCTTTGAGAATTAGTTCTTTTATATAGGGTATTTCTATTTCAGTCATAAAAGAGCCTGTTATCAATTTCAATAGGATTAAGGCACCGCATACAGAGTAATTCTAGTGACAAATGGATATAAAATGATCATTTAATATTTGGAATATTTTCACTGAGGTACTGTCTAATAATCTTGAATTGCTGCAAGAATTCAGGCAAAAGAAGAGCCCATCCCCAAATGCTGGTTTGAATTACACTTTATATCTTGCTATCTACTGTCACAAATGCAAATAGCAAAAATCAGAGAAAGGTAGTAAGTTAAAGACAGCATCAAATAGGAATTTAGATTGTACGAAACTATTTAGTTGTAAGCCAAAAGAGGGCTTTTCCCAGTAACCCGAATCTTATTGACCTCTTGGATTTAGGTAACATGCACTGGAGTAACTTTGAGTTTTATTATTCTGGAAACACACAGGTTGGCTTTTGCCAATAACAGCTGGAAAAGTCTTTACTTGCCTTTGGAAGCAATCTTGGCTGTCTTTTTATTCATTACAAAAATGGGCCTCTGATCCTTGACTGGACCTCTGGGTCCAGGGCAAATAATAAAATAATGGTCTATATGATACTGAACTTTCTTCATCTAAAAGGATCAGTGTATTACTGTACAGAGTATCCCACTCCCCTTCTCTCTCCCCTCACCCAAGAAGAAGCTATTCAAGCTAAGCAAAGCAGTTTTTAAATGCAAGGAAAAAAATTCAATACCTTCATAAAATATATATCACACCAGGGAATTCCCTCAGCTTCTCTTCTCACTTCATTTGCATTGGATGTACTGGGAAAGGCAGACATCTAAGTTAATGCAATTTTGCTGAAGTGAGGCATATCAGATACTTGCACAAGGGGGATAAAGAAAAAGAAAAAAAATAGTTAAAAATTTATCTGCTACTTATTGGGAAGGATTTAACTATCCTAGTTTCAAATGTCAGTCAAGTCAGTCTTTTTCTACTTTTCACTAATGTTATAAGGTTTCCAAATAAATTTAGCTTAAGTTGAGACAATAAAAAAGATTCTCCTGCTCTCTTTTTAATACAAGGCTGAAAGGAAAAAAAAAAGAAAGAAAGAGAGGGAGAGAAAGAGAGAAGTTTATGCTTCACACCAAGCATTTTAAATCTTAAAATCTAAATAAAAAAACCCTCCTCCCACTCCAGACTTTCAACAGGTAAAGCAGTATAAATGTGTTCCACTATAGAGCAGTAATGTTTGTGGAGAGAACTTCGTGTTACCTCACCTAAGAACTGGAAATGAGATTCCTGAAGTTACATGTACCAAATAATTTTGTGCAAACTAAGTTAGTGCTTACCAAACCAGCCACCTATGCAGATAGCTGGTCAATTAACTAAATGTAAATATTTTTGCCCCTTTCTTAGATACCAAATTATTATTGAAAGAATAGGTTTCTACAATCATTCAATTCCTTCCTTGGTAGACTGTAATTTTTCATCGCTTAAGAAGGAAATGTGATGGAAAATGAGGGGGAAACCAATAATGAAATAGCTGATACAGAAGACTTCATTTTATCATAATTAAATTAAAACTAAAACTTTTTGAAACATTCAGATCACACAGAATTAATAATTCTTCTTCATTCCCTCATGTAAGAAAATCAAATCTGTGACATCTATCTCACTGTGATCTCTTTTGCCTCTTCTGTATTTGATATATATACATCTTTGTAATATATACATTTGAGATATATATATACATCTCATGGTTCTGATTTGAGAAGCCCTGAAGCATGCAAGATTTAATTATAGCAGACAACCTTGCAGAGATATTGCAGACCTGAGGCTCCATAATATAGCTATTACTAGAAAACATTCTGAAATGAAATTTCAGTGATCTAAACCAAAAATAAATTGGTAGATTTTCTTTACAATTTTCTAAATTTTATTCCTCTAGTTGAATAAGCCCTTCTTTCAGCTAAAGAAAGCATAATGAAAACTAGTTATTTTCCATTCTTTACTCTGTCACAAACATTTCTTCTTGACATCAGCTGATCAGCAGCATAACCCTCTTTAGGCCTTTTCAATGACTGCACAAACTTTTGTTTCTACTATTCATTTTGCTGCCCTTTTTATTAGGTTACAAGTTGCATTCCCAGAAAAGCCTTTTCAAACAACCTCTGTTGTCAGAAGTCCAAATGAGAGCACAAGGTTCTTCTAATTCCAGAAACAAGTGTGACAAAACCAGTCAAAATATTCTCAAAAATCCTTCGTGGTTTTAGACAGGTTTATTAAGTTACTTTAACTTAAACCGAACAAAATTGTATGTTATTAGGTTCCATAAAGTTCATTTAAGTACTATAAAAGCGATAATAACTATTCCTGGGAGAAATTCTCCATTACGTAGAATATGAGTATAGAGGATAATTGTAGGTTTTCTAACTCTTAAAAAGCTACTAATGAATATTTTAAATGCTTGAGACATTCTTTCTGAAAAGGACAAGAAATATTGACTTACCATTTTCTCATGTCAATGAGTATGTTTTATTAGATGTGTAACATGAAAGAATTGACAAACTATTCAGGCTATACTTAAAATTTGGTAAAAAAAATAACAAAAATATATTGGAAAAGGGAAACATTTAGTCATCATCTGTAGTTTAAAATGTTGCAGGAATATCCATGGGTGTTCGTATTTAGTGGAATATGTTTTTCTAACCCAGCCATCGTTAGTATATGCAGAGTTTCAAAGAGTTTACAGATGGACAAGACTGCATCAACCTCTGCTGAGCTAACTTATTATAGAAAAGAAACCTAAGTGTAATTGAAATATTAAGCAAGAAAATATGAATTTGAAAAAAAAAAAAAAAAAAAGAAAGAAACAACAATAAAAACCAACCAACCCACCAACCAAAAAGCCTAGCGATTTTTTCAGCCTATGACATGAATCTGATTTTGATCTTACAGTCTCACCTACCTTCAATGAGCAGGATGGTTAAGTATTCTTGATATCTTCCTGAGACTTATTAACTTTCACTGCTCTATGTTAATACATGTATTTATTCATGTGATAGGGGTGGTTCTGTGTCCAGAGTTGTTAATCTTGAGAACACCACAAAGTTGCTCTTTGATGATTAAATCATGGAATAATGATTTAATCAGAAACATTTAGGTTGGAAAAGACCTTTAGTATCATCAAGTCCAACTATTAACCTAACAC
>NW_009206980.1:13502-16844 GCF_000690835.1 Fulmarus glacialis | reverse complement strand
CAGGACCGGCCCCAAAACTGGGGAACACCACTCTTAGGACCCTCTTTTACATGTTAGGATTATGCACTTACAAAGCTAAAACTTTCGGATCTTTTCCTTGTTTTTGTTAAAAGGCAATTAAGAAGTTTTAAGGTGTTTAGTGTGAGCTATTGAACTATACCCTTAATTAAGGAAATCTTTTTTCAGTGGTTAATTATATTAACCTCTGTGGCTATCTGAATTCAGAAACAATATTATCAAGTCTTATTACTAGTCCCTTCTGTAAGTTTTTCTTACGTCACTAGTTCACTGGTCTTTCATACTGTGCAGGGGAGTGTTGGTTTTCTGTCTTGTTTACTTCTTACTGAAAAAATCCTCTGATTTAATGTTATATTCCTGTCTTAGCCTTTGAGGATCTGGCTATTTTAATAATCGTGCTCAAGACAGCTTGATCTTCTAGTGTGGAAAGATAAATTAGCAGTAAATACAGTTTGCCCCATGTACTTTAAAATCTTCTCTTCCATCTTACAATGAAGCAAAAAGTACATAAACCAATATCCTGTTTGTACATCTTCGATATACACCCATTCTTTACATGAAAAAAAAGTGTATCACGTCAGCTGATTGTGAAAATTATTGAACAGTTTAATATCTTTTTTTAGAAATGCTAAAATATCTTTCATTTGTGAAAGAAAAATGAAATACAGGAAATGTACTGGAGGAAATGATCTTACATGGTTGGCTACATGGCCTAATCTCTGATTTAGAATAGCATGTCACAATTACAGCACTTTGAAGACAGTTTGCTAATTGAGTATAGCTCAATATACTTACTTTTATTTTTTTTAATTTTAATAAGGATAAAACATGGATTTTGGGGGTTTTACATTTTAATGTGCAACTGTGCTCAAAATACCACTTTGTCAATAGATTAAGATGAATATAAGCCAGGGAGAACTTGTATTCTTCCGATACTATTTTATGCGTATATATTTTAACCATTATTCAAAAGTAGCTTGCTGCTTTTTGAGTAGATACTGAAATATTTAGTTAAAATAACTGTTTGTATTCATGTCTGTTCCAGACTCTAGCAAAAGAAAGGTGGTTTAAGGCCTGACTAGAAATTTCATCAAACCATCTTATGCTTTTTGGGTGTACAGTAGCACTCATTGAATCAATTTAGACATTTTTTTCATGGACTTTGAAGAGGATTTAGAAAAGAAATGTCAGGAGGGGCTTTATTTCCTGTCCACTTAAATCAAAAGCTTTTCTCTCATATTTCTGAGAATGCAAATAGACTAAACAGTCAAATTTTTTTGTACTCCTTTTGCATCTTTCAAAGTCTTTGGCTTTAAATCTCACTCTGTTTATAGGTTGTAATGTTTACTCTGCCCACTAACAACACACTGAGTCAAATCACAATCCTAAATACATAAAATCAAGCTGTGGACTGTTCACTCAAGCTCTTGCCTGGAGTATGTAGAGAGCTTCACCTTTCTTTTACTTTACCAGGATCAGTTCTTACAAGAATCATGTTTGTTTAATTCTCATAGTTAATGAATTGTCTTCTCTGATGGAAGATGGACGTTACCAGGTGCTTCTGGCAAAAATTTACAGCAAAATGGAGAAGATTGATGAAGCTATTGTTTCATTACAACAGGTAAAGGGGAAAACAAAAAAACCTGTGAAAGCTTGCAATGTCCTCACTTTTATCCCTGGTTTCACTTTTATCCCAGATTCTAACCATAATATTTTTATCGATGAGGAAAGTGCATATGTAGCAGGGATAAAGCACCAGTGACTGTTGTGAAATGTAAACAACATAAGTGGTTATAAAGTCTAAGCTTTTTGTGAGCAGTATTATCTGAATTTTAGATCAGAATGGAGGCTTTTACTGGAAGCCTTCATTTGTGTGTGGAGCATAGTTTTAACAGAGCAGGTGAAAACAGAATTGGCTGTGGGGACAGCTAGGTTACATATCTTTAGCTCAGCATTGAATACCACTCATAGAACAATCTGGAACAGCTTTCAATGGCTACCTGTCATTTTGTTGTACCGCTGTTTATTTTAAATAACAATAGTAAGATCTGTTCATTCTGGAGTTGAATGTTAATCACACAGACTGAGGCTTGAAAGAACCAAGTTGGAAGCTAGAGATAATTTAATTCATTTAGAAGAAGCTTTCTCAACACAAAGGTTGAGCAAGAGGTTGGGTCAGTACATTCTCTTCCGTTATACCTCCACTCTGTTACAGAAACAGTAAGCATCTTCTGACCAGCAAGAACAGTAAATTATGTAGATTGGTTGGAAAGATAGCTGTGCATAAGAGTTAAAATCCTCCTGATATTGCTATTTAATCTGTTGTTAAATTCTTACTACTTTTTTCCTTATAATGTACTTTTTTCTTTCTCAAAATTGACTTCCCCCCCCCATTCTCCTTTAGTAAATTTTCCCCAAAGCAGTCTACTTCTCTTACTCGTTTCTATACTTCAGTTCTTTCAGGTTTCTTACTGAATCATGGTTCAAAAACTTTGTGTTTGTCTCTTTCCCCTTTTCTTTCGTTGTTGTTTTTGTTACTGCCCTCAAAACTGTCTTTCGTTGTACCTATTGTCTTTGAAATGTTTTCCTGCTCCTTCTCCTTTTGCTGCCATGTTCATTTACACAAAACCACCTGTATTTTGATGATTACAGCAGGACTAACTGCTTAGTCATGTTACTGCCTCTTCTTAAACAGGTTTCTTCCCTTGGTTTTCAGAGTGATGTTAGAAGTTCCCCCAGATTTTACTTTGTTTTAATTCTCCTTCCCTGGTAGGCAAAATGGTAGGGGATGAGAAGAAGCAGAATAATATTAATGCTTCCTTCTCTTCAACTTGTTAACTTTTAAATGAGCGAAGCAGCTGTTCTGAGATTTTATTTCAATGTTAAAGGTAGTTACAAAACTGTTTGAGCAGAGAGAGGGAATGTTTTGTGTGTTAATTGACTAGAATTCCAGTTGAAATCAAAGAAAACTGATCAGGCATAATCAGAATTGGGCATAGCAATCTCCTTATCTGCCCTTTTTTGGGGCATCTGCTATTAACAAAGAGCTCTACCTCTGTGCTTCTGCCAGACTTTTCTTAATCACTCCCTAAATGAAGGACCTCAGAAAATAAAATTTGAAGGATTTTTTTTTTTTCTGTTTCTCCCTGGTTTTCTGTGCTTAATAAAGGAGTTAAGTACATACACCTTCTGGGTTTTGGCCTTTGAGGTCTTGCTTATACACCTTATCAAAAGCTTAATTTTAAGAAAAGAAAAAAAAGGAAGAAGGCATGTAACACTTCTATTGAATATTTTTGATGTAGGAAGTTAGCTTGGAGACTAAGG
>NW_009206980.1:1933-13483 GCF_000690835.1 Fulmarus glacialis | reverse complement strand
ATGCATGAAGATGAAGATAAAGTTTTTCTAAGCAAAACTATAGGGCTTGTGTGCAAAAGCATTGTTTTTCTCTTTAATCATGAGGCTTTGTTCAATGATGGACCAGCATTTTTTGTGATTACAACTCTGCTAGTAGTTATAAATTGAACATAACCATTTGAATTGGGGAAGAGGTTAGTTATAAATAATGTAAGGCACAAAAATATGAGAGAAATTTAGATCGATAAAAATGTGTAATCTTTATTCAAATGAATGTATTTGACCTAAATATTCCTTAGATGGAGTATTAAATCAGCTTGTTCATACCACCCTTTTCTTCAAGTACACAAGGGGTAAACTGGATCCCTCCCCATCTTTTTGCTTTAATGTCCTGTTCCTTACATTTCACAAAATACTGTATGTATGATTATCTCAAAATTATGTTCTATAAAGTGTAGATTATACATTATTGGATTGGCGTGCAGTTATCCTAAGGAGTATTTTAGAAAAAGTATATTGGGATTCCATCTTCTTGAAAGCGTTGAACACTAGGTTGCTCTTCAGCATGTCTTTACTGTGAATTTTGGTGAAGCAAGGCAGTTTGAGACAGGTTGTTGAGGGAGAGATATTGCGGGGGGGGGATTGTTTTGTTTTGCTTGTTTTCATTGATGTTTTTTATAGCGGAGACACTTTTACCTGGTTTTTTATTATTTGGGGGTTTTAGTCTATAAAATACATAGTATGCTTATAGAACCTTTTAAAAATTTAATTACATTATTTTAAAGTGGATAACATAAAATTCATTCCTTTGAAAATCTTTGACTCTTCACTCCTTTCCCCACACTAGGCTCGGGAATTACAAACCAGAGTGCTTAAACGGACTCAAATAGAACAGCTGGATGCAGTTCCTGCACAGAAGCAGTTAGCGGCTGAAATTTGTGCTGAGATTGCAAAACATTCTACAGCCCAGCGAAACTATGAAAAAGCAATTAAATTTTACAAAGAAGCTCTTGTTCACTGTGAAACAGATAACAAGGTCAGTTCTCCCTCTATTTTGCATTGTTTTTCCATTCAATTTTGATATCTAGCAATACATTTCTCTGACTATCCACAGTGTAGAAGTATATTTGCAATTATTTCTGCTTTATGATATACATAGAGCCTTGAACTTCCTCCTCTTCGTTGCTTATCATGATAAAATAGTTGTACGTACTGCTAATTTCTGTCTCTTACACAAACTCCTGATTCAAGTGGTGGTCTGCATGCACTCTGAGTTGCCTATTAGATCATATAGTGAGCCTGTCTTCATATACCAGTTGAGGACATGTAAGGTATGGCATGGTAATAATGGAGATTGTTTCAATCTTGCTTGTTGCCTGTCCTCTGGAATTGAAGTCCCAGTGATTTGGTCAGTTCAGACAATTTCTGTCTTTTCTGTATCTGTTTTAGCAGTTTCAGACTTTTATCTGGACTTGGTAGGATTCCGATTTTAGTCATAAAATGTTGATATTGTTGAGCAGTGATTATTGCACTGCTGCTCTCTTCCCTGCACTGTCTCTTTCCCACAAGTCTGCCTGTTGATAAATGCTGGTAAATTTGAGCTTATTTTTATCCCCCTCTTCCTTATTCTCCTTTCACAGCCCTGTGTTTTAGAGATAAGAGAGGGAGAAGCAAAAGGCTAAAAAATTTATAATGAGCACCAAAACTAAGTGTCAACTTTAGTGGGTTTTTTAGATTAAAAATAAATAAATATAACTTTTGTCAAATTTCCATGATTTTCTAGCATAAGTGTGTTGTATATTTAGGTGTATGTGAAGTCGTCTTATTTTACTGCTTCTTATTGCACAGCTGTCAGATTCACCAGCTGCTAAATTATCAGCATCTCACCTGGTTTTAATACTTGAACTTGTGTGTTGTGGTTTCAAGAATCTAGGTCCTTCCTAAAGCTACAACTTCAGAATCTTTGAGACAGGCTTTCCTCAAGGCATCTTGTAAGAATGATGAAAGAGAAGAAAAATAAATTGGGAGAGGAATAAAAACATCCTTAAAATCTTCTAAGGAGGGTGACTTCCCCATTCTATCATTAAGAGCGAGGAGACTGCCTGTCATAGTACAGATACAGCTATGGCTTTTGTGGTATGCCATCCCAGTGATTCAGTATTAAAGCCTTAATCTTTTTTTCTTTCACACCAGTGCTGAAATACCAGCATGGCATTTCCCTTCAGTTCTTGCTAAAATCAAGCAAAATAATATGCTATTGAGAGATTCCCATTGTTACAAGATATGCTGTACACTGACATTTGTACTGAATATCTCTTTTAGATGTACTTACTGGAGATTTTTGCTTTAATCCTACTTTGCTAGCAACACAGAATACAATGACATCTTAGAAAATCTAAGACTGAATTTCTGATTAAGAGCTTGTTCCCTGCTTAGAGTACTGAAAGCAAAATACTTTTGGTTACCCACAATTAGTATAAATGAGTCATCTCACTCTATTTCTACAGTTTCAGTAGATTTGAACTTGTTTTCTTCCCTTCATTTTTAAAAACATTGCTGGTACAAGGTTGGAATTGAATTCTTTTAGATTACAAAATACAAATTTGAGCTGTTAAGTACCTGCCTGTATCTTGATGTCTTCACAGAGGTTACTTTCCTTAAAATTATATATGGAAGTATTGGAAATTCCTTTGAAGCTATCTGTACCTTGTTTCATCAGAACAAAATCTGCTGTGTTCTAGCCAAAGTAACCCAAAACAAATTTGAAATGTTGCATTAAACAAATTATTCAGCTAAATGTGAAGAGATTGCAGTCCATGTCATAAGGGTTTTGGGCTGGGTGGTTTTGGTTTGTTTTACATAGCTAAATCTGTTAGGTAATACCCTACCTTATTTCTCTGACCAGATAAGAGGCAATGCAGTTTCCAGATGCAGACTTGAAGTGGATCACAGACTGCATCAAGCACATCATTTCACAGTATCATTGGTGTTGGGGTTGAAAACTTAGAGATCACTTCCAGTCACTAGAATTTAGTGTAGAAGTCCAGTTTAACTGGCATTCTTCTCTGACATGCCCAAGGCAGGAAGTGTTCCTTGACTAGCAGACTGCTTTTCGGTCTTCCACAGTGTTATGCACATAAGAACAGTGGCTTTTGTAATTAAAATTCTTACATGTATGCTATCTCCATATCATTTCAATGCTTACCCACCTGCCTTTCTGTTTCAGAATTACATAGTGTATGTTTAAATATGTAAATAACAGGAAGTAGGAAGACAACTGTTGTTAAATATTATGCAAGTAGCCTTCATATCCTGAACAGGACGTCCAAAACTCTATTTTGATTCAGAAGTGCCTTTCACAGGTGTAACCACAGAGACAATTGTAATGCAATTATAAATGCCTCCTTTTTAAAAACAAAATCAAAGTACTATTTAAAATTAAGCAGGAGTAACATTGCTTACTGTTTATCTACTGCTAATTTTACTTTGCAATTGGTTTAACTCCGTTTGCTTCAATGGCAACTTCATTGAATCTGTGGTAACTGTTGTGTTTATAAACTTTTCTGTGGCATTTTATTCAGAATAGTCTATGATGGGATTTGAGCCTTAAGGATGCATGCTTATGTACATTTCAGTTTGTTAATATTTATTCTGCAGTTGTTTCTCAGAAATGGATCTGCACGTGGTCTTAATGTAGTAGGTTTGGAAATGCAAATAAGAAAACTGTTTCTGCTGGAATTTGCTTATACTCCAGAACTAATTGATGAATGTTAATAAGGTATTTGCTTCTGTCACCGAGTTTAAAACTACTTGTGTTTACTTTTTTTTCCCCCAAGAAAATTATTCTTACCAAAATACTGTAGTCCTCAGAGCAATACTTTCTGAGCAGCTATTTGCAATGTACCTCCAGAATATCCCTCTGAAGAAGAAAAGTTTTATCTGTTTTAAAGGTGAGGGAATGGAAATGAATTAAATTACTTGACCAAGAGCCCACAGGAAACAATAGAGAAAGCGCTCTCTTTAGAAGAGAAATAATTTTTTCCTGAGGCTCTAAAATCTCAGGTTAATACTTGTAGAACTGAACTAGCTTTCTTTAATCTTTGAATTATATATAGTTAAATATTTTAATCTACAGGCAATGTTGGAACTTGCACGTTTATATCTTGCACAAGATGATACTGATGCCTGTCAACATCAATGTTCCCTTCTACTGAAGAATGACCAAGATAATGAAGCAGCAACAATGGTATGTGCTATTATACTAATACTATATCAGAAGTTTTTAGAGGTTCATGCGTCCACAATGTGATGGATCCATAAAACACTACTTTCTTGAAAGCCTACAGTTTCTGATTTCAAAAGAACGTGAAAAATCCATTGCCGCAAAATGTTTTTCTGTTTATGCTGGATAATGATTCAATATGAAGTTTCTAGCAATCGTAGCCTTTGTTTTATCTCAATGCAAAAATGTGTCTTTAAAAGTACTAGTAGAGGAAAAAGTAGTAGTTGTAAGATTGACTAAAGCATGGTTTAATGCATGTTCTATTAACAATTGACTAATAGTCAGGGAAGAAGTTATTTTTCCAGCACAGTAATATTAAAGCAAGTCTCTAAAAAAACTTCCAGAAGAAAAGAACTGTGTACTTAAAGTGGTTTTACATCCTTATACAATCATAATTAAGCATATTCCTACTTAACCATTTTTAGTGACAGCTACAGGTTCTCTGTACAGGATTTGTATACTACTTGGCTTAAAAGACAGCTCAATAGACTGAGCAACTTGCAGTTTAACACATTAGGAGCAAAATGATGTTAAGATGGGAATAATTTATTTTCTCACAGCAGTCTAACATCCAGAATTTATCCTAGTATGGTGCAAGGACAGGGGTAATAGCACTCTTAATATATGTTATTAAATGTACTCTATATTAGCTACCTCTCGGTGGAGAGAAACCGAAATGAAATAGTTTGTTTTACTTCCACTGTTGAAGTGGGCTATCATCTTTCTTTTTCCCTAACTTTAAACTAACTTTGTTTTTATATATGCTTAATCTGCATTTATGGGAAATAAAATTAGGAGTAAAACTATACAAGTAAAACCAAACGTATTTGAAAGGTACATCAAAGTGTTTTATCTCGTTTAATTTCTACCTTAAGGGAAAAATTGTGATATGAGCCTGTACCTGCTCATTATAATCCTGTGTGTCTGTATATAGAGTGTGTTTATTTTCCAGAGAGTAGTGAAAAACCTAACTCAGTTTACTTCTTGTGCAATTCCTGTAGCACTTTAAAGCTATAGTTTCAGCTCCCCACTTTAAAGAACTAGAGTTCATTATAAAGAACAAGTTATAGTATTTTGTTTTGTTTTCTCTAAATTGGTCAATATTGTAGATGATGGCTGATCTCATGTTCAGGAAGCAAGATTATGAACAGGCTGTCTTTCATTTCCAGCAGCTCCTAGAACGCAAGCCAGGTGAATATTCAGCAGTGATATTTTTAATTTTTTCTGATACATAGTTCTAATAAGGGAGAGGGATAAATATCTAAAAAATTCTTTGTACGATTAAAAAGAAAGGTGCTATTTATAATGTAATGGATACTAAAAACAAAGACCACTACTGTATAAAAACCATAAAGTTATTGTAGGGGAAGATGTGAAAATTATTTCTCATAGAAACAGTGATTTACCTTGAAATGTAATGTGCATTGTTTACCTCAAGCCAAATATAGCTAGGATGTTAATTACTTGTAACTGTAAAGCACTCTCTTGTGTTTAAGACATCAAGTGCATGAACACAAAGCTAGCATTTTATTTTAAGATTAATAAAGGAAACTTGTCTCAGACAGAAACAAGTTTCTTTTAGCAATTCGGAAATTATGACCAGAGAGAAAGCTACTAAAATCTATTAAAATAATACTATAATGAATGTAAAGCTTTCTAGTGGACTTTGTGAAAGAAGTCATGACAGTATAGCAAATGTTTTTGTTTGAATGCTTTTGAAAGTGAAGTATAACTATACTTATCTTTATACAGGTTTTTTTAGCAGTATTGCAAGCGTCACTTGATATCTTCATTCTTGTATCTGTGGTTACTATGTAATGTGCCTTATGTATTACACCATATATCATTTTTGTATGTGAAAAAACAAGGCAGGCTCGCTATTTTTTTTAAGCTATTCATACAGGAAATAACTAGAATTACAGTGTCCTAATTATTTGTATATTTAGATAACTATGCAACCCTCTCGCGATTAATTGATCTGTTAAGAAGAGCTGGGAAGCTAGAAGAAGTCCCAAGATTTCTTTTAATGGCTGAAAAACATTCTTCCAGAACAAAGCTTGAACCAGGCTTTCACTACTGCAAAGGACTGTATCTTTGGTACTTGCAAATATAATAAGATAAAGCTTATTTGATTATGTAGTACATATTTAAATTAACTTTCTTGTCATCCATTATCATTCAAAGGTGCTACGTACAGTGTGATAAGTAATATAGCACTACTTTCCTAATTACTTAAGGTGCTAGGATTTTAGGAAATGTCTTTTCTCTTCTGAAATACTTTCCAATGAGCTTCTCTTGAAAAAGAAGCTATTTTATCTGTCTCACATATATCTTTCATATTTCCTGCTTGTTAAAAGGGATATTCTTGCTGGTTATAATAATAATATAATATTATTTATTTTCAAATTTTGGAATTTATCAGACTGTTTTTAGTCTGCAAAAACATGTTCCTTGCAATAGTATGCATGCTGTTCAAACCTTGCTTTATCAGTGTGTGCAAGTGTGTCATCTGTTATTTAAATGCTTGGGTTTCTTGGTGGGATTTGGGGCAGCGAATTTTACTTGCCCAGCTTTAAATATTTGAATTATCTGTCTAGGTATACAGGTGAACCAAATGATGCACTCCGGCATTTTAATAAAGCTCGAAAGGACAGTGACTGGGGACAGAATGCAGTCTACAACATGATTGAAATTTGTTTGAACCCAGATAATGAAACTGTGGGTGGTGAAGTCTTTGAAAATCTGGATGCCGACATAGGGTGAGTGAATGAAATAAATACTGCTTAGGGGATTCTGTCATCTCCTTCCTCTGCTGCCCCTTAATAATGTACCTTAATTTAAATTGCTAGAACTTTGAGCTTTGAATATTCTGCTTACTGTATTGTGAGACACCATCCTAGACTGTAATAAGTCAGTCTCAAGCAGAAAATACAGAAGATTTTATCTGGAATCCTGGTCACTTGCAGTGTTAAAAATGGCTTGTTAGGTTGGAACTGCTGTTATTACAGAAGAGAATCTATGTAGAATGCCTATGTAACAGAGCCATCTTGTACAAAATGGCATGCCTTTAGCATGGGATCAGTACTAACTCGTAATGAATTTGGTATGTATTAAAAAAATAAGCTTTTACAAACACTTTCTTTCTGATAACAGTAATTCAACAGAGAAGCAGGAATCTGTGCAGTTGGCTGTAAGAACAGCAGAAAATCTTCTGAAGGAACTCAAGCCTCAGACCATTCAGGGTCACATTCAACTGCGGATCATGGAAAATTATTGTCTCATGGCAACCAAACAAAAATCAAGTGTTGAACGAGCACTGAACACTTTCACTGAGATAGTAGTGGCTGAGGTTAGTAACCAGTCTCATTTCCTCAGTCTTCTCTTTCACACTTACTACATTTCTTTTTTTTTTTTTTTTTTTTAAAACTAGTCTCACAGTTCACTTTCAGGAGCAGTGGCATGTGTTAGTGCTATTAGTTCTAAGGATTTTTTTTTTTTCTATTCAAGAATATTTTATATAAAATTTGAAAAAAAAGTGCTGAAATAACAACAATCTTTTAGAAGATTTCAATTGGATTGCAAATTTATAACTCAACTATATGCTAATGTTGCCAGTTACTGAAATGTGAATAGGCTATTTGATTTGAGTTGCTGAGTTTGCTTTTTAATTCCCAGTCTTGCCAGCAGAGTGTCTGATGATACAAGTCTATACAGTATTTTCATTCTGTAAGCAAAACCAATTAAATATAAGCTGTCTTCATGTACTTCATGGCAATTTGACAGAATTTAGATTCCAGGGCAAGATTATCCATCTGCTTAAAACTCATCCTTATGATGGAAATCTTTGTTATTTTATAGCTACTTGTAGTCATTAGGTTTAGGATTAATAACAAATACTCTTGTTACCAGCACCTTTCAACAGATTTTATTTTAAGCACGTGTAGATGCATTTAGTCCATCAGAATGCCCAGAAATACTTAAGTTACTACTACCCATTGACTGTGTGCTATACTGCTCCTTGGCTGAGCTGAGTATATTGATGCGTATCTTGTATGTAAAGCAGTTCTGAGAATCACAAAAAAGGTGTCCCTGTGCCTCCAGTACTGGCTTCCTAGTCCTGCTCAGAATTGATCTGAGGTCCTGTGAATATTGAATGTTTTTCACATGGTGACACAGTTCCAGCAGGAAGAATGCTCCAGTCTATTTAGTCTTCTCTCCAGAGTTGCATAAAATACAGAGTTTTAATCTCTTCAGACTAAGAGAGGACTGAGTTCATTCCCTCTTTGGGTAACTTCTAGGTAAGTGCTCTTGCCTTGGCTATTATAGGAAAAAGTGGTCACCTCTCTTCTCCTGAGCTCTATTTTTAAAGACTGTAACCTGACAGAAGGTTAAAGTGCCTGAGGTTATTGATCCATGCTAGGTGTGACTATTGAGGGAGAGGGGGGATGAGCTGATCATTACGTGGAAGATGGGCTTTTGGTGAGGGCCTTTTTTTTAACCCACTATGGCAAGCCTATTTACAGCACAACCCTACAAAGAGGTGTAGAGACAGAATACCCATAGTGAGCCAGGAACACTGAGAGGGAGAAAGAAGCTTTTAAGTTAGCTGCTGATAGAACTACTCTCTGCATTTAGGAAGCAGTTTTGGGTTATGAGCCCCATTCTCGTCTATACCCTGTGCTAATAAAGGCAGGATTTTAAAAATCACACTTGCTCCTGCACTTCTTACTGCATGCTTGAGGCTCTTGCATAAAATGGTGGCTTCTAAGAATCATGTTTGTTACTTATAGCTTTGGATACAGGCAGTTTAGACTTACATTTTTAGGAGCTGTGCACCTAATAATAGGAATCGGTGTCCCCGTTACTGACATTTGACAGGCACTTCTAAAAGTAGAAAATACACTTGTATTGTAATTTCAAGTGAATTCAGTTTCTATCTGAAGTATTTATTTGTGTATCAAAAGGATAGATCTTAGGAGTATCAGAATGTTTCTTGTTCAGATGAAATACCTGCAGATGCTTTCAACGTTTCCTGAGCCTGAAGAAGATTGTTTTGAGCCCAAACTTTTATGTTCAGCCTCTTAATTATTTAATGTGGTGTTTATCATGATTAGTCTTACAGAAACGATCATATCACTAGATAGAAAATATGTTTGTAAGGTTGGAGGTTCTATATTTACTTCCTGAGACTTAGCTTTTGGTTTAGTTTTCAGATACCTAGTGAAAGTCTTATTTTAAAAAAAAGTTAAAAGCAAAATAAAAAAGCACCAAGCAATTACTATGCTTTTTACTGCAGAAGGATCATATACCAGCACTTTTGGGAATGGCCACAGCCTACATGATCTTGAAACAGACTCCACGAGCCAGAAATCAGTTAAAACGGATTTCAAAAATGAGCTGGAATCCCATTGACGCAGAAGACTTTGAAAAGAGTTGGCTTCTGCTTGCAGATATATATATTCAATCTGCAAAATATGATATGGCAGGTGAATTATTAAAACGATGCCTTCGTCATAATAGGGTAAGTGACTGCACATTAAAAGTAACCTTAGTAACCTATTTTAATTCATCTAAATATTTAGTTTTCCTCTGTAACATGATTCTGAAGTGTATTTCTTTTTTCAATTGCCTAGTATTTTGCTTATTAAGGAGAACTAGACCAAAACAAGACAGGAAACCAGCAACTTTACACTGGAGGGTAGTAAACAAACCTGTGAATGCTGCTTAGTCATTTTTATTCATATTCTATAAGTTATGCAAGTTTTAGCTGCGGTGACCCAAGAAGCTTAAGGTGTTTATGGAATATCAGAGGTGCATTTTACTGAGTCTCACAAACCTGATGAAGATGTAGCCATATAAATTTTGGAGACTTGCTCCATTTATTAAGCAATGTTAACTTTGTATCTTAAAATATGTTTTTAAATGTTTATGTTCATAAGCCTACTACCATACAGGATTTTCTTTTTTAATGCTAGTATTAATCCTCTGCTATGAAGATACTGTCTGGTAGATTGTTTGGGGACAAGCTCTGATGTTTTTACCTCAGGGTTTCTGAGCAGGCAAACTGCCCAATACTCTGCTTTGACTATAGGAACAGGCACAGATCTTAGCTCTTGTGCGCATTTTTCATTTTGTCCCTTTTTGCTGATCACATTTTTCCATCTATACACTTCACATTCCTTCACATGACGCATATCCAGTACGCTAGTCTTCTACAGATACTATGCTGCAGGTTCAGGATACTGTTTATAGTGCACAGATTTGGCTTAGAAAAGGACCTGATGCTGTATATTTCTTTTTCGGAATCCTTCAGTATAAAAGGTAATGTTCATTATTCAGTCATATTTCTGCAACCTCCTTGAGAGGTAGACTTTTTTTAACTTGTACTCTTTATTTCTAAATAGAAAATTAAGAGGCAGCTACAACAGTTCTTGGTGTAATAGTACTATGTACTTCTGCAGAGATGCCTCTTAATATAGGATGTACTCATTTTCATTTTTACAGAAAATGAGTTTGAATTTAGTTAAGAAAAATTCTACCTGAAGGTCAGTTACACACTTGTCCAGATGGCCAAGGCAAGTTGCAAAATCCATACCACTGGAGGATAAACAGGAGTCATCTACCAAAATAAGACATACCTTGAAATAGATGGTCTGTTGAGTAGGTGTGTACCACAGATGACACTTTGTGGCAGAAATTCCCGAGCAGCTCTGAAAACATAGCCTACATTAGCCTACCAAGTAATTTGTTTTCTTCTAAAAAGTTTGAGACCCGTGAGGGCCTTAGCTAAACAAGCTCTGCTTGATAGGAAGGAGGATGGCAAATCAGAAATTTGCAACTCTGGTTCCTTAACAAAACAGCACAGTAATGCAAAGCAGCTAAGCAGGAATTGTACTGTACAAATAGATGTTGAATATTTTAGATCTTAGAATATCTTGTTAAGTTACAAGACAATATTTTGCGTGGTATTCTCCAGTTTGGAAGATTTGATTAGGTTAGGAAAACATGTTGTGATGAATTAGTTCTTAGGATTGTTTTTAGCAGTCAGAATTGAATGATGTGGATCTGTATATACAATTTAAGTAAGTATGTTGAGTGAAAACTTGATGAAAGCCTAGTATCTTGTAATATGGGTTTGTTTTGATTTTAAAAGACTTAGGTTTGGTTAGTAAGATCCCAATGAGCAGATTGTTTCTATGAAATTGGTGTTTCTTAGTGATTACTCTTCTTGATTTTGAACTTTTTGTTTTGTTTATCACAAATGAGAGGGGGAGTATATTTTTATCCTC
>NW_009206980.1:0-1902 GCF_000690835.1 Fulmarus glacialis | reverse complement strand
TTCCTGTACTGCTTATTCAGTATGCTGTGATTTGAAAGCTTTTCATCAGTAGATTTTGGAAGCCTAATTGGAAATAGTGAAGTTAAAGATGGAATATAATGTGTATATCGGCGTTTCTTTGCTATGCCTATGTAAACAAGGTGCACGTTTTCAGAAAAGCTTCATTTTTCTCTTGAAAATATTTGACCTATTGGCAGCATGATAATATAAGCTGTTCACAGTAAGGCCATGCGGTCGTTAGTTTTGCTTATTTTCATAATCTGTTTTCTGCTTTATGTACAAACTATAAGATTTCTGTATGAATTACTGTATCTTTTATAATAACTTTTATTATGATGTTAAATTGATTTATATGTATGTGTAACATAAGCAAGGCTAGTATTTTCATCTAGTGCTTAATAGTTTTTGGAACCTGTTTTTCAGATGCTTGTAACTTGCCACGTGGAGTTATACAAAATGAAATATTTAATGGTTGGTGTTCTCTTCAGGGTGTTTGTGTCTGCTTTTGCTTTAAGTGGAAAATTGTAATGCAAAACAGTTTCCAAAAATAAGGCTATGAAAATACCTTTTTAAGAAAAAGTGAAACAAACAATATTTGCGGAAGATACAATGCTTTCCGACTGGACTTGAAATGCAGCTGCCGTAGGGTTATTATTAGCTGAGAGAGGTATCGACAGGGTTCCTGGAGGCTCTAAACGTTTTTGAAGTAGTTGCAGTGTCCTCTGTGATGAGTGCTGTACTTGACTCAGAGTAACTTAGGAAGTCGAAGTCTCTGTGCAGAATTCCATATAACTGATTTCTATTACAAATGTTTTAAATCAAGAGTATCTTGTCATCAAAGTTAGTACAAGTATCACTTATGCTTTCTAGTTTTACAGATTTGAAGTATTTAAGCAATTAAGCTGTCAGTATTATTATATGTAAGCTTACCTAAATAAAATTTTGAATGAATATTTATATTTTGTAGTCATGCTGCAAGGCTTACGAATACATGGGATACATAATGGAAAAGGAACAAGCATATAAGGATGCAGCAATAAATTACGAGATGGCCTGGAAATATGGAAACCAAACGAATCCAACAATAGGCATGTATATATAACCTATACGTATGATTTCAGGCACTACAGTAGGAATGAAACAGCTACCCTTTACTGGAAAGACTGGTTTTAATTTTCCATAGAGATGGAGTATCACTGGTTTTCCTTACGTAAAAACCACAGATGTTTAAAGGTGTACTTAACAGTCACTCGGAAAGCCCCTGTGGCAAGAGGTAGCAGCTTTATGATACTTCAGAAGTTTCTGTTTACTGTTTCAGTACAAGGTTTGGTCTAAAACCAGTTGTAGTTTGCTCTTTGTGAACAACTTTCTGTCAAAACAGAAATAAAAATAACTGATAGAAATCTGACTTAGGTTATATGGGAAAATCTCTAGATATCAAAGTATGACTTTGGATGCAGTAATTTTACTAGTTGTTCCTGCTCCTGTAGGCTGACCCATGAATGTCTTGGCTAAGGTATTACAGTTGTTGATCAAATAAAATGTATTAGAAAGAAAAAGTTTTAATAGTAAAGAGGTGTGATTTCTTGAGTTTGTAGAGAACATAGATTAAGACTTTTCTTTTGCTATTTTGAAACCCTCTAGAGCGTAAGAATTGAACAAATTACAAAATTTGGTGTCCAGACAGGAGAATGCCTTGGTGAAATTAAACTGTGGAACTATCTTGCATACAAAAAGTGAGAGTATGATATGGAAAGGTACTATGTGCACATTGTTTCCTAGTTTTGCATACAGCATTGTGAGAATTGTTATGCATTAAAACTAAAATGGTTAAAGCAGCACAAACTGCATCTGGCAAGTAAAACTGTATAAACTGGTATCATAGAATCATAGAATCATTAA
>NW_009206979.1:0-1667 GCF_000690835.1 Fulmarus glacialis | reverse complement strand
CGAACCGCTCCATAATCTTCCCCAGCCCTTCCCTTGGTGCCCCACCCCAGGCACCTGGGTCCTCCCCCAGACACCTGAGTCCACCCCCATGGGTGCCCCACCCCGAGTCCCCATCCCAGCTCGTTGCAACCCCCACTGCTCCCAGTGTGGACCCCCCCAGGGTCATGGGGGGGGTGTTTTTTGGAGGGGTTGGTGACCCCCCCCACCTGGGACCGTGTGTGGCCTTAGCAGGACCCCAGCATCGCTCCTTGGTGACCCTCCTGCCATCTACGGCGGGGTGGAGGTCCACCCCATCCTCTTGCTGTGACTTGTGGGGACATCACTAGGATGTCAGACCCCCCCACACACACCCCAAATCGCTCGGACTCCCCCCACTCCAAATCCTCCAAGCCCACTGTGGGGCCACCAGCCTGGTTCTGCTGGAGGAACGCTGGGCTCCTTCTCAACCCCAGATGTTCCCTCACCCCGTGGGCTGCCCTCCCGGCTTGTTCTCCACCACATGGTCCTTCAACACCAGCAGGACTGGTGGTGCTGGAGATGCTGGATGTCCACCGAGGTCCAGGGGAACCATCCTCCACCATGGGTATGGAGATGTAGGTGAGGGTCGCCTAATTTGAGGCACAGGCATGAAAGTTTAGGACCACCACCATCACCGTGGCCTCTGGGCTATGCCGCAGAGCAGCTTCACGCCGCCAGAAGTTGAAGCTGGTTGCCCACTCCAGCCATAGCACCAGTACTGAGGAAGTACTGGGACCAGTTTGGCCCCAGCACGATGAGAAGAGAGGCAGGCACGTGGGCATGGAGGCTGCCCGAGATGGGGACGGTGGAGACCCGCGTTCCCAGACTGCCCTGTCCTCCCAGTAAAACCCAACAGCCCCAGCACGGAGCTCCCACTGGCGTTTCTCGTGGTGGCACGGTTATCCCACCCACGGCACGAGCACGGATGTCCTCCCACAAGCCGCAATGACGACCCAGAACTCTCCAGCAAAGGAAAGAAACGGGTTATTTATTGAACATTTGATATAAATTGCCTCCGACAGTTCCCTTTCGGGACACCAATCCTCTCACATCCTGCTCCTTTCACTGAAATCCCACGGTTTTCCCTTGGATCGGGTGGAACGGACACTCTCTCCACTCCCCAACATCCACAGTGGAAACCTTCTGATTTTCTCCACCATTAAAAACATCTACACCTTCCGGAGGGAAAATGCTCATTCCTCTAATATTCCTCTAGCAATATAAAATTTCCTTAGATTTTTTTTATCATATGAGCAAATATCTAATATGAAAATAAAAATCTCCTTAGGAATGAGCAACTCGTTTTTTGTTTTTTTTTTTTTAAGTCAAGGTTTAGCGCATTGAGGCTGGACGTGCGACGGATACTTGGACAGGAGCAGGGACCGTGTCTCAGCTAACCTTAAAAAATATAACAGCAAGGGGTTGAAAAAAAAAAAAGAGAGGCTAGGAGGATAGGAGGGCTCTCAGCCGGGAGCAAAGAGTTTGGGTGAAGCTGTGGGAGGAGCAAGGTGAAGACTATCAAACGATCTACGCCATCGTGTCAGGAATTAGGAGGAATCAGCCTTTTTCCGTCACTGATGGACCCACGCTGCAGCGTTTCGCTCTTTTCTTCCCCCGAGTAGTCTCCGATAGACCAAAAAAAAAAAAAA
>NW_009206978.1:0-48729 GCF_000690835.1 Fulmarus glacialis | reverse complement strand
ATGATTCTATGATTCTATGATATTACTAAGCGCTTTTAGGGGTCTTCTGTGCTTTAGAGTGTGACTTTACATACTTCATTACACAATCTGGATAAGCAATGGTAAGTAGACCTTGAAAAAACACACAAAATATACCTTCCTTCTGCTACACACAGGAATTAGCCAGCTATTTGCCTCCAGGACCAGGATACAGCCATACCTGGAAATGGTGAGGGGAAAACAGAGCTGAACCTCATTGCAACTTGTGATGACAATGAGGCCTCTTATTGCATGAGGTCTGGTCTTTAAGCCTCTGTTTATAAATTTTGTTGTTTCAAAGCTACCCTCTGATATGAAGTCATGTTTATTTTTTATCCATCATGATAATGTTACAAAGAACTACTTATATTTTAACTCACTGTTGTGTTCTCTCTATGCCAGGAAAATGGAAAGTTCTAGCTCACTCTGATTTCAGGGTTAGTGTACATACTAGCTAAGGGATATTAATTATTATTTATTTTCATAAGTTTGCAGGCAACAGCATCAGCAATACAGAAGCTTCCTTGGTGTACCCAGTAACACTGGACAGTAACAAGAACTATCTAAAACTCCTTTTATGGAGATAAACACTGAAATTGCTGCTGTGTGTTTTATGATACATTTCAAGAACACCACCATGCTCTGGCTTGTGCTGAACTCACCTCTCCCATGCTGCAAATTTTGGGTGGTTTTTCTTTTCTTTTCTTTTTTTTTTAAATTATGTTACTTACCAGGATTTTAAAAAAAACCTTTCAGGATTTCTGTAAGCTGGGAAGTTGGCTGTACATTATTGTGACTGAATATTGAACTAATCACTTCAGTTAACTGTTAGCTATCACTGACAAGAGGGGAGCTCAATAAACCATGAATTAGTTCAGAGCTCTATTCAGCTCAATTTGTTGCTGTAAGTTACCTTTTGTGAGTTACAATATCCACTTCCCAACTGAAAAGCTCTTACTAAATCACAGCAGCAGCCAATTTCAGTCATGACCCATGCAGGGCTGCCCTTTTCTTTGTGGTATTCAGCTGTCATTCAAGTCAACCCTTTTCATTAAATACACTGTACCCCATCCTATGAAGGCTAGTTCAAGACAAAACATTGCAACTGCATACTACTTTTAAAAAAAGTATGTATGCACTTTAATCCTCTGTATATTTACCTTCACTGATAAACAACCGGGGCGCTTATCCTTTTGAAAGGTGAAAAACCAGTCAATATACTTTGTCCTGGTGCATATCTGAACACATCAAATACCATGACTATTCATTCAAAAGCAGCTAGGTGTGCAGTGCCAACTTCAGTATTCTGAGATCTCATACAGTCTTGAATTTTTTTAATGAGAAGATTCACGAAGTTTTATTTGTAAATATTTCCCCTTTTGGGAAAAAGAACTCTGTTGTTAGACTTTTATATGTATTTTTTATTCTGGTTCATAGTTCAGAAATGTTTGGAATTGCATTGCAATAAAATAATTGAGGAGTTGTCGTTTGTGTTTGCAGTGTGACACAACTCATGGGATTTGTCTCTAGCTAATGCTTTGTCTCTATCTAATGTGGGATATATTTCTGTATGTAAGTATACTGTCAGCCTACACAAGTTCAAAATATAGTAATAGCTTGTTCTCATTTTTGAAAATTTATGTGAAAAATAACCTAGGTGGTTGTAAAAACCAACAACCGCAATTCTCTCTGATTCTCTTCATAAGTTATCTGGAAATGTTCCATAAAATACGTTTGCAAAATAACACATGTATGACATGATTCACTAACTTTTCACACTATGAATGGTCCTGCACCATACTTAGGGAATTCATTCGAATATTCCTGATGAAGTTTTGTGTCCTTTACTCGAAGAGTGCAGATCAGATAACCAAAGTAGTCCTTGTGGGGCTAATAAACAGTGAATCCAGGATAGTCTTGAAAGGGATCAGAGCTCTGCCAACCACCTGAAACAGACACACACCATATCTTTTTCAGTTAAGTAAAAGAATGTTTTACAACAGAAAATAAGGTAAACAAAGATAAAAAGCATAAGTAATATAACCAAAGCAAGCTGGGATGCAGGAAATCTATACCAAGTAGTTCAGAATGGATTTATTAATTTTTCTTCTTTATTTTGACCTAATCTGTTAATCTGGTTTCCTGATTGTTTTATGCATCTTTCCTTTTTTACACTCCAAGAATGAAAACGATAGCGTGGAGCAATCATAAGCATCCATGTTTTGTAGTTTTCGGTGAAGTTTGCTGTTACGAATGCATCCAAAACTCCTTTATTACAGGAAATGGTGTGCAGGAGGTTCTTTTTCCAGTGCAAATTGAATGAGTCTCTTCTGAAAATTAGTATCTTGTATTTTGTTTTTTCAATAGATACATTTCCGTACGTATATTTACTTTGTGGGAAATCCTCTATTTGTAAGTATAATACTTTCTTATTCTTAATTCCACCATTGAACTGCAGAATTAAGCACCCTTTGTATCACTGCATCTTCTTTGATTTTTCATCTGTAAACAAAAATACCTTATATATAATACTTCAAAAAGTGAATATTCTTAACATCTGATAGATAAATACAAACTTGGAATTTTTATAGTTATAAAAGCAATCATATTGAGACTGCTACATGTACAGGAGTTTTTACTAATGCTCTGTGAAGCTTCCAGTCTCAGACTGCCCACCACTGTGAAAAGCACAACAGCTTTGTGCTCTTTTAGTCATCTGGAGAACTAGAGTCTGTGTGTACTAACCATGTTGTAGGTCACGTTAGCTTTCTAGACATAAGAGACTTACCTATGCATCCATGTTAGCAAAACTGTGCAAAAGTCATTCTAGGCAAGTCAATTCCCGAATGACAGTTCTGTTGATGGAGCTGTAGCCTTCCTTCCATACGCTGTTGTGTGCATAATCATTTTCTCTTCACACTCGTGTTTAAACTGAAACTGGTTGCAGAAGTAGTTAAAGGATCTTGCAGTACTTAAAGACCTTGCTTGGCAGCAGCCACCACTGTATAGTCACCAGCCTGCAAATGTTTCCATACAGCCAACCTGCAACTGTCAGGATAGCTCATGAGCTAGCAAATAACTCCTGCACTGTCCAAAACAAAATCTTACTGTGTACTTTATACCAAGGTAGCTAACAGGACCACACAAAACAGTGCAAATATCTTATTTAACAATACCTAAAAAGAGGAAAAGGTGGGCTAGATCTCCATCAGCCTTCACCTGGTGCTGCTATTCATCATGGAGCTGTTTCAAAGCAGAAAATGCCTCCATAGGTGAGACATTTTCACCTGATGCACTTTCATTTTCCACAGATGCAATTCCCCACCTTCCAGATACGAGGTTCAGGTGGACAGTGAACAATTGCCCAGGCAATTTTTGTTTTGAATGAAGAGGATGACCAGGAAAAGTTTTTCTGTTCCCCAGAAAAAACCTCCTGGGACATGCTACAGGCATTCTTACTCAGTGCAAATTACCAGCTCTCTCTTTTGAGCACTTAGATCCAGAGAGGCAGTGATAAAGGAAATCACAAATCTTTCCTTCAGAGCGACCAAAGGAAAGAAGACTCAAGGTAAAACGGTTGGTGCAACTACAGAGTAGCTCACACTTTGAATAGTGCTGTGAATAGTGCTACAGGCCAATAGAGCTGTCTGGAAACTCACTGAGCTTGACTTGCCCTGACTGGCACTGTCATCCTTAGCACCAAGGAACTTAAAACCCAATGATGCTGGCAGATTGCAACCTCATTGATTTCATGCCCAGGGAGCATTACTGAAAATCTGGCTGCATGACATATTCTTAGTCTGTAAAATTCAATTGGTTGTCTCAGAAGCCCAAGCAGAGTATTAGTAAGAAAGCCCTATGTTGTAATACAGGGGCACAAACACATTCCGATGCGCAGTGCCATGGGGTTGTTGTCTTCTCATAGATTTCTCTTTCATAACATTGATTGACCCAGCACTGAGGTAGCTGAAGTACTTGTATGCTTATTTAAAGGTACTAGCATTTATGTTTCACTGTGTGCTCCTTTCTATCAGTTCTGCTAATTAGTTGCTCAGGACTTCAGAGCTGTACCTTACTTTCTGTAAAGAATTCTTTTGCTACTTTTTTTTCTTTTTTTTTTTTTTAAGTTTAGCTGTAGTGATGGTAGCAAGGGTTTGACTGCTAGTGCACAAGCACTCCCTTCACAATGTAATAGGCACCGGACCCTTTCTGAAAAGATCATTAATCTGAATCAAATATGACTACATGAATGTATAAATCATGTTTTCTTTTCAAAAGCAACACAAGCAAACCCTCCTGGTATATGACAAGTCTAGAAATAGAAAGTTAAAACTGTGTTTATCTGGATAAATAAATACCTGGAGTCCGCCATAAAACCTCAATTCAACCTGTGCGCTCTAACCATCCCACTGTGTTCACCCTCTGATCTTTTCTTGATGCCGGAAGTGCAGAGGTTCTTGAAAGTTAAGAGAACTCATTTCAAACTCCTATTCCAAATAGTTGTGTGCTTGCTGTTACAAAGGTCTTGCCTAAAACCCATGCGGAGGTCTTCTAGCAGAACCTGGAGGCCAACTCTTTTCTCCCCTTTCCCTGCTTTCTTGAGTGAAAGTACAAGCCACAAGGCTAGTGAATCACTTTCAAACCTAGCTCCCTTCCAACCAATGTGTTTTTAAATCTATTACATAAAGTAGAAATTTCAATGTGAGAAAAAATGTTTTCCTTTTCCTGCCTAGCAGTGTTTAAAGAGTGCTTTTGGGAGAGAGGAGACGTGGTTTTGAACTGCTTCCAGCTGAGAACTACATCTAGCCATGTCATTTTCTCTAGCCACTGACTAATTACATAAAGTTTTTCTTGCTTTATAGGGGCTTCTATTTTTGCCACAATTTGGAAGGGAACCTTTGTGCAGAGGGTGACTGATTATGTGAGAATGTCTACCACATTAAGCTCTTCGGGAGGCAGGCAGCAGGACCAACGCTGACTTGCTCCTTCCAAACAGGACTCTGCATGGCGAGAAGGAAGGTGCCGGGCATGCTGCAGACTGAGGAGTGTATGAGGAGCAGAAGTTCAGGTGCAGCAAACGTCAGCACAGAGGGAGATTAAGCGCCATCTCTGCTTTATCCAAGGAATAAATAGGTGGGAAGGGTTTCTTTGGACCAGCCACAGGGACTCTGCCCCATACTTGGTAAATGGAGAATAATAATTCTGTGGTTTGCTTATTTGTTTTATTGTTCTTGTTGGAGACTATAAAGAAAAAATGTACTTCATGATTATGAGCTCTCAGAGAAGGCCTCTGGGCCTTATGATTTTTTAATTTCTTTTTCCATTTTTCCATTTTTTTTAAACAAAGGAAACAGCCTTGGAAAAGGGTAAGACTTTGCAGGAGTCATAAAATGTAGTAGCTAGAAAGAATTTCAGCAGCAAGTAGTGCTCCTCAGGACTGCGCCTACCGTCTATTTAGAGGAGTAAAAGGAGGTTCTGCAGTTTACACAGGCTTTTTACTAGGTTTCACCAGGTTATCTCCCAGCTGTACATATAGCCTTCTTCCTTTGCATTTTCTCAGGCAAAGGAATTTTATCAGATTTTCATCTTTTTGGCTGTGTATGTATGGCCTGTGCAGACTCCTTTTAGATTGTACTACATCAGATAAGGCTTAAAGGAGCCAGCAAGATCTACCGTGTCACACAAAATGTATTCCCTCTCTATTCACTGTGCTTTGCTTCACTGCAGGCTTTCTCTGACTAATACCTTTTTTCTACCTATGCAGCTGACAAATTAGTGAGAGCACCATGCCTACCGTGATGAAATTAAAAAGAAATATTGAGGCCCAAACTTTCTGGAGAATTTAAAAACAAAGCAAATTAGCAAAACCTCAAAAGTTGAAATCTACCTGAATTTTTGCTTACATGCATCTGGAAAGCATAACTGACTTTGGCAAAAATTTCAAGTAGATTGTTTCTATTTTAGTTGAAATTGGAGATGGGGCAAAGCAGGATTTAAAAAAAGAAAATTACGCTGAGCATTGGGACTGAAGGGAGATTCCTTCTGTCTCCTTGTTCAGTCATATTTTTTGAATGTGTAAAAGACTGATGAGAGCAAAGGGCACTTGTTCTTTTCTTTGGAATGCATGTACGATTTCAAATAAATAAAGATGCTTAACAAATGGAAAGATTAGTATTTCTGCACATTTTGAATGAGTCATGCATGACAGTACCTTAATTCTTTTTATACAATCCAAGTTCACACAAGGCATCATTAAACATGAGAAATGCATGGGTATTTTTACATATTCAAGACTTTTCAATGGATCATCAAAACCAGAAAATGTTCACAAGTATGCGACCCTCTGGAAATATACTATTATGTTTTTCATAAGAATAAATAATCCGCATTTTTATCATCATAAGTTTTTCTTTCATGGTGCACTATCTAAATTATTTTGGTCTGGATACAACAGGAAATTGAGTGTGTTGGATAGTTGTTGCTAGAAGAATGGGAGAAACTTACCTCTTTAGTCTTAGACCGCATATTCCTTCATTAGGTGCGCACTCTTAAGAAATTTAATCCCAAAATAATCTTATCAATATAAAAGCTATAAGAGTTATAATGGCTTGTACTAAGCCTGTTTCTACTGTATGTTCAAACTGTAACAACAGATTATGTAGTAAAGTTTTCTCTATGTCTTCCAGACTAAGAGCGTTTATTTGGCTAAAACAATTTTACCTGTGATAACTATACGGAAATTCCAAAAGGCTGTCTGAGACCCTCCTTTGGTTTCTTCTCAGGCTGGTTCTCCCAGTATTGTGATATCGATATATTCAATTGGTCCCCCCCCAAGACTTCCAATACTCCCTCTGGTTTTACACCTTAAATAGTTTCCTGGTAAAGTCATATCTGTGCTTCATTTTAATATTTTCCAGCAATGGGCTGAAAAGACTGAGACAGCTGTAGGGCACAGATGTTGATGTTTGATTTATCTCCCCCTTAGTGCCTCTAGCTAAGTGGTTGACTTTTTATGCTGTTTTCACCATAAGTGAACCTTGGTGGGTATTGGGTTAATCTGGGGTTACCCTTCTTGCAGATGTCATTTTGTGACTGCTGAAAAAATACTCTTTAGTATGACTTTCGTGGCCAATATAGTTTAAGGTTGTCTCTCTATGAGTGGAATTTATGTTTAAATTAAGTAAAATCTAGTGGTAGGGATGCAAAATTCTTTTTGTCAAGTTTGCTTGGACCAGACTTGGAAAAGCCTGTTTCTGGTACCTGGCTTCCAACATGATAATATTCCTCAGATTCGTGAGTAAATTTACTCTCTCAATTGCACAAACAGGCAAACTCATAAAAAGAGGTTCACCAGTTCTCTGTAAATATGTCCCATTATGTTCCTATACCTAACGGCACGTTGTATCTTGAGCTTTGTTAAATCTTTTAATTAAAACATGTTAACAAAGCCTAAGAAAAATAAATGAAACTACTCACAAGGAAATTAAATTGAGAAGCTAAGCTCATTTATAATTATTGTATTTCAATTAGGCTTTACTAGGGCAGGGTGAAGGGAGAGATAAAAAGAAACTACTTTGATGTCTGCTTTTCATAAATATTTCTAGTGTCCTGTTTGTGAAGTCCACAATATTAATGATAACAGTTTACAGCATGCAAGCTTTTTCATGCCAATTACTATACTGAAGAATTCAGTCACGGTATTGCATCAAAACATGTCAAGGCTCAGCCCCTAGGTTTTGTAAAGCAGGTTTGCTGCATTGCACTCCATGGAAGTACAACTACTTACGCCTCTGATTCGCAGATTCAATAGACTTTATAGTTACTTTGTCAGAATTTTTAATTCATTAAAATTTTACTAGGTGATTCCTACATCAGGTCCAAATCTCTTAGCTGGATTAGAACATATTTATTAGATAGCAAAAGTGTACCTTATTTCTCACTAATATTCATCAAACTTTAGCTTCCAGTTTTTCCATCTGATCATCTTCTGCTTCTATATCAAGGAGTCATGAAATATCAGGAGTCTTCTAGTGAAGCAGATACTTATTGCCAGGAACTTAGTCACCTCTTCACATTCTCCTACCACCACACAATGTTTTTTCCCAAGTTTTAAAGTGTAAAATTTCTAAAATCTTTTTTTCACAAGTCAGTCTTAATCTTTCACTTTTTTGATTAGTTCATGAATTAAAGTCTATTAAATCTGGAAGACCTAATAATGCTAGCCAGCTCATTACACAGTATCTTCCGTTTGCAACAGCTATGCTTTCCTAAATTACAATGAATTTTAATATTAGCAACAAAATACTATATAAAGGAAGTAGTGCCAGACATTTTAAAACTATGTTTATTTTTCCATCCAAAGTTTCTGACCGTAAAGATCAAATAAGTTCCAACAATTGTTGCTGATTTTCTTTCTGAAATTCTTAAATCTTCTAAGGTAATGCTTGTTACAAGTGTGATTCTTTCTTAAAGCATATGAAAATACCCATTAATTTTCATAGGGATGACCCTAGATGAGCGAAGTTAATGATGCACATATGTACTTACTGAAAACAGATTAGGAGGCTGATAGATACTACTGCACATTTTTCATCATACTATTATGATCATTAAAAAAACATTCCTTTGTTTAAAAAAATCTTTAATTGTATCATCAAGTCATTGATTTCTTTCCCCAGTGAGGGAAGGGCATTGAGTGATTCACTCAGGTTGTTTGGGTGAATTAGTTCTAATGGATTTCTGTATATTTGTTTTGTTAGCTCCTGTCACCACCAGGAAATGAGCTCATCACTTAATCTGGAAACCCAAAAGCAACTTTCAAGCATGCTTCATGTAGGCGAGTGATTATACAACTCATCTGATCACAATAATCTGGGAAAGAAAACAATGGCATAAAAGTAGATTTTAAAACTGAGGCCATGGTTAATTTTTGACTTTAAAAAGCCATACCACCAGACCCAAGTTAAAGTACTAATTTATCACTTACCTGCTTCTTCCTATTTCTCTCCATTCCACAGGAATGGTGAGGAATCCCAGCATTATTTTTCAGAAGAAATTGTTAGACAGATTTAACGCTTGCTAAAAATACTACTTGACTGTTTGCCAGTGGTTTCTTGGACTCCATGGCAGCCATGACACTATCCCACGCTGCTTCTCCCTCCAGCTGTACAAAATAATTGGTTATATTCAGATATGCTCTCTGTGTCACAGTGAGTCAAGCATTCACACCAAGTCAACATCACTCAAGGTCGCCTGTCCCCCAGTGTGTTTTGATGTGTTAAAGATAAAACACAGCTCTAGAAGACTATTGAAAAGCTAAGTGCATTTCTGTGAAATGACTGAAAAGTCATTTTTATGAAATGACTGAAAACTATAATTGCTGTTGACATATTGTAAATGCCACATATTCTTCTCATACTACTTACATGGGTCAAGAGGAAGTTACACAAATGTAAAGCAGAAGTTTTTTGGTTGTTGGTTTTTTTTGTTTGGTTGGTTTTTTAACAGCTCCTTTCCAAAAACCCAAACTAGAATCACAAAGTAGAATTATCAGCTTGGAAGAGACCTCCAGAGGTCTCCAGTTCAACTGCCTGTTCAAAGCAGGGTCAGCTATGAAATCAGACCAGGTTGCCCAGGGTTTTATCCAATCTTCTAAACCACCAAGAAGGGAGACTGCACAGCCTCTCAGGGTAATCTCTAGGCAACCTCTTCCAGTGCTTGAATGTCCTCCGGTTGGAAATATTTTGCCTTAAGTCAGAACCCCCCTGTTTCAATTTATGACCATTGTCATTTGTTCTCCCACCTTACAACTCAGTCAAAAGCCTGGCTCTCTTTTCTTAATAACCTCATTTTGGGCATTGGAAAGCTGCCCCCCAAAGCCCTCTCCTCTCCAGGCTGAACAAGCCCTGTTCCTCAGTCTTTTCACACAAGTCAAGTGTTCCAGAACCATAGGCATCTTGGTGGACCTCTGCTAAACTTACTCCAGTTTATCAATAACTTTCTTATGTAGGGAGGACAGATGCAGCCTAACAGGTGCCATGCAAAAGGAAATAATCACTTTCCTGGATCTACTGGCTACTAAATCAACAATATCTCTTGGTGAGTGAAACAGCATTGACTTGGACACTTGTGATCACAACTACGCTGGTAGAGCACTTTCATAGCATAGACCTGGTTTGATCAGTGCTACACAATTATGTGATACAAATGAACATAAGCTACAGTATAATCTTCTTCATTGTTGGGGGAAGTTCCGGGTGTTGGGAATAGCTTTTCAGTCCAAAGTAAGGATGCTGGTAATGTTTAGGGAACCAGTTACCTGGGGGCCTGCTCCTCCATCCAGCTGTTGGTGGAACTCAGGGCCTTGGGACACAAAAGTGTAATGGGGGCACTTTGAGAACTGGTTTTGGGTAGTTTAAGAATGTTTGTCTCTAGCTGGCTATTAAAACAGTAAATTTCCAGTGGCATTTTAAATCCTTCTACTTAATTTTGTATTGAAATAGGTGATGACCAATCATACTAGTGGTTTCTGCATCTCAACTAATAAGCAGAAACTCCTTAAACTTGCCAAAACTGATCAGCAATGCCATCAGATTGCTCACTCCAGTTCAGTGTACCAACTGTAACCCCTCCTTTACAGAAGAGTTGAAATCACCATATCCAGAGGGGAAAAAAGGTATGAGGGAGTAAAACAGGTTCTGGTAGGTTTTTTCATGCATTTCCAGAAACTATGTCAGAATTTCTGACTCATTGTATTTATTATTCCAATATTCATTTTGCATTAACGTACAATATTTTTATTTAAGTGTCTATTTTATAATCAGCTGTAGGAATCAGTGGCACAAGTAATAACGGTACACGATAGAAAACTGAGAAAAGAATCTGGGATGTTCAGTTCTGAATGTATTCATTGATGGCTAATAAATATATTCTTATACAAGAATAATAACAAGCATGCCCGCTCTTTAGTCATATCAAGAACGTTGTTCACTTTAACATGTATTTTTTTGCAAGTTGTATTAAAGATAACAATAACTATAACCAATGCTGTATCATACTTCACTTCTTCAAAGTGCAAAGTATATTAAATAATTTCAAAATGTCCTGTTGCTCTACAGGATTAACTGTATCTTTATTCCCACATTATTTATTACTTATTTCTTCAGTAAGTGGGACAAGCACTGATCCCTCAAGTCTTTAAATGACATTTAAGCCGCTGCCTTAAGCATGCAACAGTTTCTGTTAGGCACGCTTATTACAAAAGAATGGGTGAGGAAAGCTCCGCTCAGACCACAAGCTGATATGGCATTGCTGTCCACTGGAGAAAAGAAATACGGAGAAGTGCTGGTTTAACATACCAGCCATCAAGCTAGGCCCAGCTTAAATTCCCCCTCCCCCAGCTCCCCCTCCTTGTCTCTCTCTCTCTCTCCCTTTGTTAGATTCACACACTCTGCTTTTCCAATTGCTTTAGCCCGAAGCAGTTGACATTTACCCCAGCTAGATAATCGAGGAATAACATTTGCGTTACAGTTTAACATGACCTCTGCCTCTACAGCTCTTTTTAGATTACCTTGCCCAAAAAAAAATGGTTGCTGACACCATAGTGAGGCAGGAGGTGGGAAAAAAAGAAAAGAGAAGCTTATTATTGCAGTGGCACAGTCAATGTCATGAGAAGCTGCTCTGCCCTTTTCAGTTGTGGGTGAGCAACTATTAAGGAAAAGGTATTAAAAGGAGGAACAACTGTGATGCGAGGGACACACAGGTTAAGCTCAAAGCAAAGGTTAATGGATTGACTGTTACCTGTGTATGAGGCTTAATGTTGGTCTATACACAAGAGAATTGCTTCTAGGTTGTATTTTTTTCATGAAACTAAATTAAAGGGCTAATTTATTCCAGCATAAAAGAGTGAGATGCTGCTGCTGTTGTTGTTATTGTTGTTTTGATACACAAGGACATATTTTCGATTCAAAATGTTTGCTGTTTATTTCCAGCACAGTGTGTTATGAGGTGATAATGCTTGTGAAAGGAAGAGCAGAAAATGACATATTTGGCTGAAGATACTCACTAAAATCTTAAATGGAAGAATTTTAATGTTGGTCAAGCAAACTAGACAAAGTTTAGAGTAATAGTTTAATAGTTATATCACATTTTAAATGCAGAAAATTTGGTTTAAAAAGAGTGCACCTCAAATATAGAAGCAAAAAGAGAGAAATTTTCTGAAGAGCAGAAGAGAAAAATGGTTGAATATTTCCTCCAGATCTCTATTTTTCTTATTTAAAATTCCTTTCTCTATTATTTATAAAATAGATATTAGACCTCAGTGTCTGCAAATTCTTAGAAGAGTTTCAAGCAACCAGATCAGCATACAACTGGTCTATAAAGAATTAACATAAAGTGGGAAAGGAGTTCCTCATTTGTAAGTGACTCAGTCAAGCTAATGTCTACACAGTAAGAGCAGATTATCTCTACTAATTCCAAGAGAAAAACAAAACAGGCTCATATATTCAATGTTATTTTTTTCAGTTATGCCATCCTGAACATGCATAAATATTTGGTATTTATAATGTTTGCATTACTGTCACCAATACAGGCAAAATATTATGGAATAGAATTATAGCATTGCCTTCTCCCTTTGAGTGAATTTAAGTGAAATCTTCTTGTCCATAGAAGAAACAGTGACAGAAGACAAATGCATTTAAAATGAAAGGAAAACAACTAATATCAGGTTTAGGCCATCTGTGGATTTTGAACTTTGTAGAGGCTGTTTCATCATGATCAATTTCATTATCTAGACTTTTTCTTAAATGCCACCTTCCACTTGATTAAATCATGTTTTCTGGGAAAAACTAAACACATAATATCAGCATGAAAGCTAGAAGCAGAGAAAGAGGCAAATAGGCCAAAGATTCAGAAACTGTCACCTAAAACTTACATCCTGTTCTTGCTTGCTTGTAATTTTGGGAGGGAAGATCACCAAAAGAAATATACAATAGAATTCCGAATCGTAATAATCGTACTCTTGATTACCAAGAGTAATCAGCAATATGTTAGCATATTGGTATATCAGCTTTCAAACAACTGATATTTTAAAAATGGGTGATTAACATCTTCCTTAAAATATGACCTGTCATTCTGCTTTCTTGCCAGTGTTGAATCATTCCCTGTCATTCATTTTTGGGTAGTTTGCCCAATTTTATTTTAAATTTCTCAAGTGATTTCCAGCATTTCTCATGGGAGACTATTCTGAAACTTAATATATTCTACTGTCCAGAGCTTCTTTACCAATACTCATTCTTATACCCTGTCTATTATTTCAAATGATTTTTCAGCACAAAGACTGGGTTATATCGTCACACATTTATACCAGCTGCAGCCAGTAAGATTGCATTATGAGCAATTGTTCCCACCAGAAGACACTAATCCTTATTTATACCCAACATGAGTCTTAATTATCACTTCCTCAGACTACTTTTTATTATTTATAAACATATTTATTTCTTAAATATTTGCTTATTAATCACAGAAAACTAACATATATTCTCAGATAATACTCACAATTAAATTAATGACTGAACTCTTCTTTTTTTAATTCAAGTCCGTGGCATTTGGCCCAGACACAGATTGTTGGATGAGACTCAAATAATGCAATATAAAAAGCTCTGTGACTATTTCCCTACTGTAAGAGGATAATGTGATATAGTTCATAAAAAATTAATGCCTTGATGTTCAAATTTTTTTTGTATTTTTGGAACTTGTTTATGCAATCTGTGACTCTTCCTGTGGCCTTCAAGACCCCAATGAAGGGACTATTTCCAAAGGGATCTTTTGGTCACAGAGCAACACAGTTTTGGATGCTCCAAACACCAAATGAATTTTGAAGATAACACAGGATTTCTGAAAAGCGGTACTTTATATGGGCACACAACCTGCCTGACGATGCTGACGTCAGCACCAGGCATGACGGGGATGTTTCCATACGAGTGAAATACATGGTTGACAGTTCATTATCAATACTGTCTCCACCCAGTAGATGCAACTCCTTCCCTTTAACAAAGGAACAGAGCATGAGGAGGAGGGGAGACTGCTCTATATTTATGACCAGGCACAAACAGTGGTCTTCTTTCACTGTGATACGAAGAGATGTGCTAATGACCAGGTGTCCATTTTTGAAAGGTACCATGAGATGACTTTGCATTTAACTCTTTTCTGAAGGGTGACATCAGCCAGAATAATGTTAAAAGTTAAGCAGGAGAAGGGGAACGAAAGTCTTAACTGAAGCGCCAGAAGAGCCCCTGCCTGAACAGGATTTAACAGAAGTGTGCTTACATTAGCTGCTAGGAAGCCTGCAACTGCTGAAGACCATTACGTGGACTTCTCTCTAGCCCTGCTGCTCCAAGGTACAGGGGAGTGGCTGGAATTAAGCAGCAATGACCAGCAGACTGTGGCGTGAAAGCTAAAGGACAAAGCTGCAGCTCCACATGCTCCTGGCTCAGCTCTGACTGGGCCGTGGAAAGGAGACTTCCAAGACTGGTTCTTTGCAAATCCTCCTCCTTGACCTCCTCCACCTCCACCCCCACTTCCTCCTGCTTCTTGTCCTGCCACTCCTCTGCCTTCTTCCTCTCCTCTGCCTTCTTCCTCTCGCCTCACCTGAGCCACTCTCCCACCGACCAGCGTCCGTCATCCTCCCCGAGCCCATCAGCCCCCCAGTGCCAGCCCTCTATCCCGGCCCCCTCCCACCACCCACGTGGTGCCAAAGAGAAGCAGAGGCAGCCGGAGGCCTCTCCCGGCCCCCTCCGCCCGCAGCATCGATCCTGGATCGAAAACATCCCCAGCAGGGCTATATGAGCAGGGAGGGGAGGAAAGACCAATTACTTTTAAGCACTTTGTTTTCCAAAGCAGTTCTTTGGTGTGTTTATGAGATAAAATTAATGACTGCAATTCCTACCGAGAATGACTACAGGCGCCATGTCTATGCACACAGACAAATTGCACCCATCCCGCAAGAACCAAGAACGCTATATAGTTCCAAGGTGGTCCGTAGCACTTTACCTGTAGCACAGCTGTGCCTATAAACAATGACAGAGTACAGTACCCCAAAGGCAGGCTCATAAAAATGTTGAGCCAGTCAATGCCATGGAAAGCGTGACTCTACGTCAGAACGCCCCTCCAGTCACTTCTGATGTAGATACAGGAGCGATGGTTGATCTCTGGGAAATCTGGACCATGACGTGGCTTGCAATTCCCAGAGATAAAAGGTAGAGAAAACCTCGCAGGAAGCTACAAGCAGCTCTCCCATGCTCCTGTGCCAGCAAACCCATCCTGTCGCTCCTCTGCGGGATTTGTCAGAAGATAGATGGGGTGCTGGGGTGGGGAGGGATGGGTGGAGGTGAGGTGAGCACAGTGCAATGACAGTGTTAGCGATACCTCGCGGTTCACCTTCTGCAGGGGTAGTGCTGTCTGTCCAGAGCTCAGCAGCAAAGAGGGCACTGAACAGCACTAAGCAATGATTAGAAAACTTTACCCTAGGCATACTCTTAGAAGCTGATTATACTCAAACCATTTCAGTTAAATACCCCTTGTGTTACGTCTCTAACAGGATAAGCCTCACTTTACAGCAGTAACACCACACCAAACTTTGTAGTGCTTAAAAAAATCAAGTCCCATGCTAACACAGTAATTCTAGAAAGGTTTGTGTTAAAAGTGCGAGATCCGGCCTTCCCACCGTTATCTGAGTAACCCTGTGAGTTGAAGCCTGCGCTCAGGCAACGCTTAAGGATCAATGGCAGGTTAAACGTCCTGCCCTCAGTTCACGCATGTCGAATATGGATGCTTACCTGCAAAGAACTGCCTCCTCTAAATCTCTTCAGGCATCCTTCCTGCACAGGAAGGCTTTGCACTACCATATCCTGACCAGGTGCCTAAACTGTAAGAACAGTAAAGTTTTAAATACTAAAAGAATATAAAAAAATGTGTAAGCTATAAAACATTTTAAATTACATTTGCTTATAAGTTGCTTCATTCACTCAACACTTTTTTTCATCTCCAAACTTCCTTTATTTATTTGTGAGCACAATTAATTTAAAAATTATAAATGGGGAAAAAAGTTGAGCTAGCTGCTAAGAAACCAAAAGGAAAATATACTGGGAAATTTGCTATTTAGCTGACCGCTATTTGTATTTGAATTGCTGCCACACAGAATGACGATGAAAAGAATTTTTTTTCCCATCTGTGTGCAGGTGAATATTGTGATGGTTGGTTTAGGCTTTAGTTTAACAGCACATGGAGTCTGTATCTTTCAGCTGGATACATTTATTTCAAGGTACTTAGAAGCTGACTTTTATGAGATTATTTAGGCAGTGATTATTTTTGTTGAGAAATGTGTCCTTTATCCCTCTCATTCATCCACTGCTAAGATATTTCTGTTTGTCAGAATGCCTCCATTTCTGATAAATGACTGAAGACTGACTGCTACACTTTATTAAAAAGTAATAACAATTTTTGTACGCACCCTTCACATTGTAAGGGGGGGACCATGAATCAAAGGACACTGCCTGTCTGGGCCTGATAAATGCATCATTTACCAGCTGAGGAGTTATTTAGGACTGGCTATTAATTTAAATCACATTTATCTTCCCTGAATGGGGGGAGGTTGCTGTGATAGGACTGCGAATGACCAATAGTGCAGCTAAGTGCACATTATTTATTACTACCGCCTGCAAAGCACTGCACAATATGTTAAAAAAAACCAGTGCCAATTACCATGGTTAATCTAGTCAGGGCAGTAACAAATTTCTTCCTAACACAAGCCAATTTCTACACTTGTACTTTTTAGTCTCTGGAAAGTCAGTGTTTGCTCAAAATTCCTGATCATTAAAAACAGGTTATTTATCCTCTCCTAAAACAAGATAGGCAATACTAGCACGCTTAAGTCTTTTCTTCATTGTGAAAAAAGATGCCTCCTTTAGACGTTTAAGAGTAGAAATTTCTTGAGTGCAATAAAATCATGTAAACCGTGTTTTCTAGGAGATTTTTGAGTTTTGTTCTGAGGCATCTGAGCAAAGAGAAGCTTTGCTGAGCTTAGGGAACAGTTATGCAGAGCTTCTCTGGGCCACTGCCATGTAACCTCTTCAGGAAATTTCACACACAGAATTAAGGTAATTCTGATGAAAAACATCATACATAGGGCTTTCTAAAACCCAGTGTATGAAGTCAGCCTACTGCATGTGCTTATGAGATATAGTCATCTATCCCTTGTTGCTATGGGATAAGGTAGTGGTTGTCAAGGCAGGCGCCTCTGAAATTTGTAAGTGTAACTAAAATAAATGGGTTTTGAAGAACAGCTACTGATTGCACTAAGTGCATCTGCAGTGGTGGATGGTCACCTCCTGAGAACTTACTGAGGACAAGAAGTTCCTGAGATGGAAAATGTGGTCTCCGTTGTGGCTCACATCCCAAGTAACCGACAGAGCACAGGGGCACAGTAAGGCAGACACGGACACATGGAGAAAAGAAGGAACTGCAGACACTGAAACCACAATTCTCCTCCTTCTTGCCTGCAGGAGAATATCGATGACAAAGATAAGAATAAAGCATTACTTTAATTATCTGCAGTCATTTACATTCACACTCACTATTCTTGTTCCACACCTACGCCAGAGTCCCTTCCGGCATTCAGTGGGAATACTGTTTTTTCTTAATGCTGGCTGGTCATCCATCTCCAACAAACAAAACCTATTTTTTTCCACTGGTTATGAAAGTCTTAGTAATAAGCAGGTTTCTATGGAATTGCACTCAACAAGCAGCAGTGATTGGTAGTTGCTACATCTACAGAGTTTTAGCCGTACCTCATACTCTGACAAGTTTATTGCTACTGTTGCCTTGTACGTCAACAATCCTATAACTGGAAGAACAGCTAAGTAATGATTACCGATGTCTAATACCACCCAGTGTTATATATGAGTAATGTTCTTGCACACTTTTTGCATCAACTCCCAATAGCAATTAAGCCTTCATCATTAAATGAGAAGAACAAATACTGAACACCATGTTTGGAGAAAGTGTTGAGTTTTCCATCCCGTTAGCCTAAGAAATAAGCAGGGTATTTTTGTGCAATTAATCGTAAAATAAATAAACAGAAATGTGAATAAAAATATACAGACACATTATAAAAGAGGATTTATTCTAGCAAAGTGTTGTAAATACAGGTCCCTGGAAGTCTGAAGCATTTAAATTAGACATAACACCTTTACAAAATTTTTTAAACGGTGACAGCAATTAACTAACTGAATAACTAACCAGAGGTCATACTGATTTTTCTATCAAGAGAATATTTTAAGGCAAGATGGTGTTTGGTTTTTTCCCTTGAGGTATATCTGATGCTCTTATTCAGCCACAAAACAGGAACTAATCCAGGACATTTCATTACAAAGAAGCTTTTCATAATTGTCTCCTCACTCCTAAAAGTCTATACAACGCTGGGAATCTGCCTTTCTTACTGGTATAAACCTCCTGTTTATAGCTCTGAGGATTTGTGGCATACCTTTGGCATCTAGGGCTGGAAGGGAATGTGGGGACTAAGTCCAATTCCATGCTCTTGCAAGCAACCATATCATATAATCTTTTTACACTTATCAAACTCCACCTTAAAAGCAATTAGTTTTTTGTTCCTCATCCTCTACACCCTTACCGTGCTTGGGAAGCTCTTCCAGGGAATGATTGCTGGGTTAGATAAGATCCTTTTTTCTAATTTTCAGCATAAATGTACTTATCTATTTCTTTTCATGCCAAAACTGGCATTCAGCTTAAATAATTCCTCTCTCTCCCTTGTGTTTATCTCTATATGTATTTATAGACAACAATCAAATCTCCTTTAGGCTCTGGTTTGTTAGGCTAAACATGCTAAATTACTTTGGTGTCTTTTTGATATTCATGTACCAAATCACCTTACTAGCGCTTCTCTGTGTTGTTTCCAGTAACAGTTCATCTTACTTTTAATATGTACATGGTCCTCAGGATTAGGTTTTATTAGGGTGTCGCACAGTGCTACTAATGCTTTCCTATCCTTTCAGGAAATATCTTCATATGGTACCTCAGAAACACATTTGCCTTTTTTCACAGCTACAGCATATTGGCAGCTCACGGTCATACTGTGATCAACTAGAGAGTTTAGGTCACTCTCCTCTTGGTGATTTCTGACAGATGAGCTCTCAGCTTATAGCAGAGTATTTGTGTTATTAATCCCTGAGTGACTGACCTTGTACTTTGTGCTATTGAATTTCATCTTACTTCTATTCCTGTCGATCTCAAGGCTATCTGATTCTTCCACTGCGATACCCCGATCCTGCTCCGTACTGATGATGCGTCCTGGCACTGGTGTTATCAATACTTCTATGCACTGGTAAGATCCCTAGTAAAAATACAACCATTGCCTTACTGAAATGTCTCAAAACTGGACCAGGAGAAACTACTGCCATATTCCAGACTGATAGTCCCCTTTTTATACACTGTAGTCACCACGCTCTTCAGTCAGCCTTTTACCCACATTACATATCTCCTCTGACAATCTTCAGCTTCCCCAGCTTTACCAGTTTTACTGGTCTTCTTATTTGCACCATGTTTTTGATGTTTGATATCTCAGTATCTTCCATTTGTATGATGATAGGGATGCAAGGGTGGATTCTTGTGTTCTTTTGTAGCTGTTCCTTGACACCTGATTTCCAAGTCACTGTCTTACAAAAGTGCCTCAGATGATAGCTCTTTCTAAGAATAGGGATCTGGACCTTTATGAAACTGCTGGGAGGAGTGAACAGGAATGGGACAGACTGCCTGGTGGGACTGCAGCTTTGTGTCGTCTGAGACACAGCAGTGAAAGAAAACACAGGCACTGAAGTGAAGTTGAACAGAAGTCCATGACTCAAATATGTGACAAAAAAGACTGTGTTGCTTTCAAATTTTAAGCTATCAGGCATACCAATATGCCAACCTCCTGTCAAAAGCACAGAATAGAATGAATATTTTTAGGTCAAAAGCTGCTATCATTTCATATAGTTTTTCATAACCCAGAGTTGTACCGACTGAATATTCAGGGCAGGAAGATTTGCCCTAAAGAGTTTGCATGTCAATCATTTGTAGTGCAAAGAATGGGTTATATCCACATTGGGTCACATTTTACTTCACTTACTACAAATTCCCCAACATAATATTTAAGCTGTGTTATACCAAAAAATATTTTTGATCATGTTTGTGCCATGTTATGACTCTAAGCGTTTTGTCTTCTACATAGACTATAGAAAAATCCTTGACCTGGTTAATCCTCAGGCTCTGGTCTTTCTCTGAGTAAAAGATACACAGACACCTCTGGAGCTAAACACAGAAGATCACACCACTTGTTCTATTGCTTCAATTCTTTTCTTTTTACCAAGAAACATTTGTAGGAGCTCAGTCTGTGTTACTTCCTTTGCTTACACTGCAGGTATTCAAAAGACAGTCAGTCCTAATTATCCCATCCCCCTTCACACATCCCCACATCCAATTAATAATGTTCAGTGATGTATGAAGCTGAGTTTACATTAATGTAATTTTTTAATACATTAAAGTGCTGCACGTCTCAGGCATTTTATAAATAAATGTCACTAATTTATAAATACTTGTGCTACCCTGGGGAGCACAGACTGTGAAGGGGAAAGGGCAACAGGGGTGCAATCCTCTCTCTTCCCACTCCCATTTGTAGCTCCTGGGGATGCTCAAAGAGATTAAAACTTACTCTTGCCAAATCCCAGGACATGCAGCTATTACTTACAGTGCACAGTGCAATACAGTTTAGCCTCAGAAAAGAGCAGCTCTGGAACTTACTCTTTGCTGCCACTGTTATAAAAATTGAGGTTTTCTCTAAATAAGGAAAGCAAAAAATGTTCAGGTACATCAGAATTAAAATTTCTCTGTCAAACGATATTCCTGATGCCTTTGCAAAGCCTGACGCTCTGTAATATGGACAATAAATATATGTTTCTGCATGTGGGGAGCTGCAGGACGGAAAGGTTTTAAATTCAGAGTCACAGTTACCAGATCAATAAAATGAAGATTATCTGTCACCTAAATCACAGTTAATTGGAGTTAATGCATGAATTTAATTCCACATTGCAACTTGGGGCAAGAGAGTAAAATAGCACAGAAATGCCTAAAAACAGAAAGTATCACCAGATGAAATTTCAAAAGAAACCGCTGATGTCATTTGGCTTGGTCTTGAGCCTCACTTGTGTATGTATGGGGAAAGTCAACAAGATGCAGCACTATGCAAATGTTCTTTGGAACCTCACCTGTTTTGTGGTCATTGCTACTAAATTTCTAAGAATTGTGACTAATTTTTATTTCATTTATTACTGTAAGACTGTACATTTCTGAAGCAGGAAATTATAACACATTTGTACAGTGTCTAGCACACGTGTATAACAATAGCCATAAGTACTTCTCCAAACCAGGACCTGAGTGTATGATATAACTAAAAAAAAAAGAAATATTTTTAAAATGTAATACACTAAAGTACAAAGAGAAAGTAAGTTATGGTTCTGCCCCCAAATATTTGCATAAACAATGAATATTCACTTATGGTAGAGAGAACAGATTTTTTAGCCTGTTTACAAAATGAGCCAAGAGATTAAATTCATCATTTTTGCTGTCTATAGCTGACCTCTCCCATCTTTGTTTTTTAAGAAGTAAAAGAGAGCCTTTTCTTTTTAATTCAAGCTCAAGGTGAAGATACTATACAGGTAATTGTATGAAAATTTGAGGAGTTTTGGTTTTAGTCAGAGTCTACAGCCCTTTTCTCCTGCTGCATTTCCTGTGAGATGGTCTCAGAATATGCAGCTGCATTGTTCTTTTTGGGCTATGTTTGCAGACTATTTCTAGCCCACATCAATGCAATCCAAATAATCCTCAGAAGTTGCTTCATTATTTATTAGAAAAAGCAATCTGGCATGCGGTGTGTTATCGACAGCTGAAATCCAATACTCAAAGGTCACCAAAACAAATACCAGAAAGAAAAGGTGTTAAGGCAAATAAAAATACACCTTTTTAATTTTGACTGAATTGATTAAATAACAATTGAGTGGTGTCACAGGTCATAAGGCTTTGAGACATAAGGTCAGCTTAATAGAAAAGAGCCTGGGGCCGTGTCACAGGGTATGCTCTGAGGCCTAGCACCGAGGCCACATCATTGTGCTCGCTCCTGCCCTTACCCCATGTAGTCTGAAATGAAGAAATGCCTAAACAGAATAGAGAACAGTCTAAATAGACTAGTGCTTATCGCTGAGGGCTACCCCCTGAGTCAATGCTGTTTAGAACTGATTGCTTTATTTGAAGTGAGAGTACTGGGCATCTCTCAGTAAACATTTTATAAAATTCAGTAGGCCGAGGAAAAGAAAAAACAAACAAAACCGCAAACCAACAAAAAACCTTTCTACACCAGCAATACTCTATAATATATGTACATGTCATTACAGTCCCACAGTTCAGCCCAGATGTTTCAGGATTGACATGAAATGAGTGAAGTAGAAAGTGAAACACTTAAATACACTGAAATCAAAAGAACTTTCTATGGGATTTTGAGAAGGAAGAACTGTACAGTGGCTTATACACACTAATACATTCACACTAACATTAATTAATGCTACAGCATTCGTGTAGTAGCACTGGGGTTTTGTATGCTAAATGGTTTTGTTCCTAAAAACAGCTAGCCACAGAAATGCATACCTTCAGATGCTGTGATTGATCTTTTTTAAAAGGGCTTGATAATTTTACCTTTAATAAAAGAAATGAAAAATCTTGGTCTATATCTAGTTCAGCCAGCTACTTAAACCTGTACCCCATCAAAGCACATGAGAAACTAACTACATTGACTTCAGCGGGATAACTGGAACACATGTGCAATTATTGTATTCAGAAGTCTGCTCCTAGAAACCCAGCATATAGGAAATTCAGTATAGGAAAGTAAAAAGATATCCAGATTATTTAACACTTCCATGACCATCTGCTGGCTCCAGGGGAGACTAAGGCAGAGCTCCCTATTCTGTGGCTCTTCCTTCTTCTAGCACTCTTCTCTCCAACTTTCTCTATATTATTCCCACCTTGGATTGGTAAGGTAAACAGATGCCAGTGAAGTGTATAACAAAATTTCTCTATTGAAGAGAGCTGATCTGAAAATAGATTGTCTTTTTCTTGCATGGACATGTGTAGTCTATTTTCGTTCACTGATGCGCCAGCATCCATTTGAAAATCAGCTCCTGCAATTCCCTGTTGGTTCCCAGGCTTCCCATGGCAATGGTGTTGCTAAATTTTGCTCTAGTTTTTGACCTGATCATGTTCCCACTTCTGCTGATTCTCAGGACCGTGATTCTGATTTTAATTTATTATTTAAATTATAATTTTGCAGATTAGTACACTGACTCACTACATAACTCGAGTACTGGGAAGTTCTAGAGTCTACCTATCTACTCTTCCTTTTTCAGAATTGGTCATTATCTATGAAACATGTCAGATGATGCACAAAAAATGATATTTTAATCTAGTTATACAACTATTAATAAAGTATAATTTTCAAACACAAAAAGTATAAGGAAGTAAGGTATGGAATCAATTAAATGACAACAATCAGTGTCTCATATGACTTCATGGTGGAAAGAATGCTTTTTACCACTGAGGATCTGACACTCCTTTTAATGTATATTCTACTTAATGACAAGTTATTACAGCAATTTTAATTGTTTGGAGTTGGAAGAAAATAGCTTTTGATTTAAGATTGCTAATCTATCTATTTTCTATGCTTCTTGTCCTGGGAGAGTTTGTTTCCTTTTCGATCAGTTTATTTTAAGAAATAACCCATGGCTTCAAAAGATAATGCTTTAAAATGTAATTATATAAACAGTGAAGTTCAGGACCTAGTCTGTCTACAAACATCAAAAGCAAGGATTTTAATTCACAAACATCTTTATCAACAGTGGTAAAGCCTATAAATCACTCAACGATACAGAAAATGTTTAGTACTCTTAAGAAAGGAGTCTGAACAGTATCAATTATAGAGACTGTAGAAATATAAAGATTCATTTTCCTAAAAGGCCCTCTTTTTGTGCACACAAAAACATCTGTGCATGCAGTTTTCAAGTACCTGGACATAGACAGAATGAATTCTAAGACCTATACTTGCAGGAAATAAAATTTTATTCATCAAAAGTCAGTTGGAGAAATTGTTTCTTTCTGTGGAAATTACTTCTCAGTGTACTCTTGTCCTTTTGTTAGTCCTGTGGTTTGTGTATGCATAGAAGAATGTTGGACTGCAGCCCTTTAAAAAATCATTCAGACTGATGAAATATTATCTACTATGGTGGGTGGAAAATGGCAATGGAAAAAAAATGTATGTTATGTGCAGAAATAATGCACAAGTACTTGATAGCTGGATTGTTCTTTCCTGTGCAGCCTGGACAAGGTCCTCCTGGGCAGCTGTGGTCCTCTGAGGTAAGGCAAGACTCTACTCTTCACCAAGCCCCATAGCCAGGGAAGAGGCAAGGAGGAACTATTAAGAAGTGCTGGTTCAGGAACAGCCTGAAGGTCTCTGATCATTCACACAATAGGGCTGATGCAAACAATATTAGTTCCCAATAATGCCGGATTTTCAATGCCCTGGTGCTTTGCAGGTTTGTATAATGACCTTCTCATCTTCGTAACTCATAGCAGGACTTTTGTTGGCAATCTAGGCAGAGAAGAAGACAACTTAATGACTGATCTAATAGCTGTACTTTCAAATCTTTCTCTTTTGGGGAAGCACTGAAACATATGAACGCAAAGGCTATGCACTATGTGCCCCCTGCCCCACCTTTACTTTCCAGTCTGGAAAGCACCGCTCTAGGCAGATTATAACAGTTGCGGTTTTTCTGGATTCTCGCAGAACGTTTATTTTCTGATCTACTTTCTCCCTCTCACGGTAGTCTCAGTCCCTTGTGAAGAATGGGGAAATGCAAGTGTTGTAGATCATTCATGATGATCCTGCAACATTTCTTGTGTGCCAGCAGACTTGGATTAGATTCTTCTGTTAAACGCCTGAGTTTTAAAGGATTTGAGCACCAAATAGCTTAGGTTTACTGTAAGGGTGGGCAACAGGTTCTTGTACTTCTGGCATTGACCTGTTTGTTTAGGCGTCTGATATTAAGAGTTTTAAGTGGTTTTAATAGACTGAGATGATCAGCTTCAAAGAAATGGTCATGACTTCAAAGTGTCCCCATTAGGCATCTTCAAAAGTATTGGCTTAAATCAGGATTCATGAACTGAACTTCAGACTCCTTGGTTTGCTTATTTACATTTATTAACTGCACTGTTTAACCTCTCACCTCTTCCTTAGTAATGTATTTCAAATTATACCTTTTATCTGATTTTGCATTAGGCTAGAAAGTCTGCCTAATAGTAAGCATTTATGCTGAAATACCAGCATAAATATTCTTAACTTTGCCCTTTCTGGGTCATATTCCCAATTCCTATTTTAAAAGCTACATTAGTTCATGTTCTTACTTGTATCTTATCTGGCATTCTTCAATTCTACTTCATAGATTAAATAAAATTGGGTAAATTCTCTGAGGTTTCATTCAGTCTTTTCTTCTCAGCAAATTAATCCAGGACACAATGTCCTGCGAGTGGATAGAGGGTTAATCAGTGTTTGCATAACCTTTTCCTGAACTTTCTTAAGTTTTCCAATTAACTGAGGTAACTGAAAAACCCACACATTTTGTGGTGTACAGTGTTTCCTTTCCCTGTTAGCAAAGTTGCTTTAAGCAGCCATGCATATTTCTAAAGACTCTAACTAAAACGTGAAAGTTTAAATCATTGCTCACTGTGTATGGGAAGCACCAGCTGAGATGGATTTCAGTGGTAATTCTTACCTGGCTGCTCACAATTCACCTTCTTAGTAGTCTGTGAGCAGTAAAAAGAAACAAAATTCTTCTCCATAGAGGAAAAGGCCTTGTTATGCAGAAGCATTTTATAAAAGCTCTCTTTCCACACTCTGTGCATTGACGGACAGTGCCATACGGCCTGAGAAGCTGTCATTAAAGGAGATGCACGGCAGATGCATCTGTTGAATTGTACCAGTGAAAAGCCTATATATTCCAGATACATAGCTGACATAACGCCTGCAGGCGAGGCAGTGCAAAAGTGGAAGCTGTGGTGGCATGGTCCAGAAGCACAGTCCATCTGAATGGGTACACCGACATAAATATGTTGGTTAGGGAAAGGTATAGCCGCCCTGGACTGAACTGGTGGTTTAGCCCATCTCTTCAATACTTGAATAAGAAAGGTGAAAACTGACTGATATCTGCAAGGTAGAGACGAAGCTGATACTTAAGGACTGCCAGATTATTCTCAAAATCTGTGAGGAAAACAAGTCTGTCACACTTAAGAGCAATCCACTTTATCCAAAATCCTCTAATTCCAAACCCGTGTCATTAAGCATTCCAAGTCTGACTACTGAGGAAATGAACCAGCCCTCCAGGAATGATGGTTGAAAACCATCTTTATCACAGAGAAATGTGTGAAAGGTACAAAGTAGGGCCTATCAATTTCAATGCCTTGGATTCCTATTACCATATGAGTAAAATAATAATCCCATAAAAATTCAAACAAGTATCCAAAAAATGCTAGTTACATTGTTTTGGCAGTGATAGAGATTCTATCATTTTTCGCTAGCACCATTCATTTTCTCACATAGCTGCTGTGATGCTGTGTTATTTCTTGTCTGTATTCTTTGATTTAATGCTTTGACTTTCTTGTATTTGAAAATAATAAACTAAAACCTAAATGAAATTAAGAAACATCACAAAGTTCAGGGGTTGGGTAGTTTTTGCTGCCTGATAATACGCTCAGCTGGCTGTCTCCTGCAGAAATGGTACTGGTTTCTTCTTGCCTTCAAGTTTGTTCATAATTATGAGGAAACTTCTGACTTCCCCAGTCACAAATTTAACAGTGTTTCATTGTGTTGCAAACTGCCAAAGTGTGCTAAGTAACTGAGAGGCCCATCTAGGTATGTTTGTAATGTGAATAATTAGAGACATTCCTATCCTCATATACATTCACAAAATTAAAAAAAAAAAAAAAGTCCTCTCTCTAACAGGCCTAGTGGAAAGCTAGAACATGTTTGAATAAAATATTCACTATGACTCCTTTATTTGACAAAAATTCCCAGACCATGACTTCCTTTCGTAGTTCAAATGTCAAGCATCCCTTCCACTGTGGTCAGGGTGGCATGCAGGAACAGAGGGAGACCCTAAACAGAAGTCTTTAATGATGACAAGCCTGGTTAACTCAATGACCCACAGCATCTTTTGTCTCCCTTTCTCCCCATGTTGGCTCCTGCTGATTCAGATGGGGGAAGCCAACTAGCAGAGCAGTTGCTCATGCATAGTCTAGGGAAAATGCTTTCTTCACCCTTGTGCATAGAGTGCAGAAGGCCCTTCAATTTCCTCTGCACTGTTTTTCGGTTTTTTGTCTTTTTCTCTGATTGACTAGCTTTATATTGATTGAAAAGTCATTTCCTTTGCCCAGTCTTCTGAAAAACAAAATAAATGTTTTCTGTGACCCTAACTCTTAGATTTTTTCTTTCCACAGAGCTAAAGAAAAAGTTTCCTGTCAATTATATTGAAGGAAAAATTATATTGTTGTTTTGTAGCACTTTTTTCTCCCTATGTGTCAAAAGGGAGCAAATGATGCATTAAAAGCCTAAAAGCTGAAATAAAGATTAGGTGTAAAGTGCTATTGATCCCTTTACGAAAAGAAGCTAAGACAGATTCCACTCTGCTGTCAGGTTACATTTTCTGTAAGTTACCCAGATGCAAGATTTGAAACTTCTACAAAGGAGTCTTTAAAGTGTTGTTGAAAGTATCAAATAAGATTAGACCAGACAGTAAAAAACAACCATTAAAAAATGTCAGTGGTGCAGCTGAGGTACTGTCAGGCTGCATTGTCCCAGTGTTTAATGTAGCCCAATGCCTGATTGTCTAAGATGCCCATATGAAGATCCAGAACTTTAAAAACATCACTTATTACATTCTCTGTCTATACTCTCTACAGATATATATATATACATATATATGTGTCTCCATGTCCAGAATCTACACGGTCTTAGGCATACAGTGTAGTTTTCATTGGATGGAGCAGAAGAAAGCTCCAGTTCCCTAACTCGCTATTCATCCAAAGAATAGTCTGAACATTTTGGAGATTATTACAAGCTATACCAGTTCTAATGAGAGAACAAACTGTTACTGTAAGACAGTACAGTAGATTTTCATCCAGTTACTCTATCTTCTTGTTCCTGACAAACCTTTCTGCTATTCCTTTGCTCTAGCCAGGAAGCTGGACAGCAGCTGAAAAACTATGTGACTTCTTAGCAGAGAGTATATGGTCAAATGTCATCCTTCTCTGTACTGCTTTGATGTACCAAAGTTTATTAGAAACCAGTTACTCAAGACATTTACGCTACTTTCTGCATCAATTGATAACCAAGTTTAACAACGAAGTGTACGAAGTGCAGACAAGATCAACTATGAAACTTTTGATTGTTAGTTGCACAAGCTGGAAACACAAATCTAAAGCAGGATTAGGCAGCTGCTGATTAAATTTTATAAATTAAAAAGAATTCTACAAAACTAAGGCAATGCAATGAATTTCCTGATTCTCAGTAGCACGTCTTTAGAAAATATCCAGAGATTAATTTTGGGAAAAAAAAAAGCAAATAGAAGCAAATGCCAAATGAAAGCAGATGATGAACCTTCACTGTAATCTAACACATCTGGAAATATACTGGTGATGGAGAAGGTAGACTCCACTACTCAAGAAACACTAAGCAATTTTTTTAATGGGGTAAAACTTTTGAAATCCTGAAACACTCATGATAGGGGCATTAGTGCAACAGAAGGGGTCAAGCCTAAGGATGGCAGATTATTTGGGGTGAACTGCTTTAAGCTAATACCAGAAGAAGCAGAAAAACTCAGAGATGAGGTTTAAATTCAGTGTTATTGGAATGTAAAAGGAATTTCTAAGTGGCCTGTATACTTGTATTAGAAACCTGAGGAATAGAAAATACTAATTTCTAGTAAAAAAGCTGTTCTGTGAGTTTGTGAAACTAGTGAACCCTGGCTTCACACAGATTTGTGTCTTATGTTCCCATTCCCTTTCTATTTGGAACCATTGTCCTTATGTCCCCTCTTATAACACAATGCACCCAGGTCATTCCGAGCCGCCCGTATTGTACCCTAAATAAATATATGATACTTTCAGATTGTCCCATGTCTCCTAGCTACTTTTTGGCTTCTGGCTAAACAAAAGACAGAGCTCTGTCTTTAGCTAGCTCTTGGACTAACTCTGTCTAGTCCGGAGCTCTCCTGTATTTGTAACATAGCTGAACAACGTGTGCCTGGTCCAGACTGAGGATTCAGAGACCCAGCTGCAACAGAAGCAGAGGCAAGCAACCTGGACAAGAGCTTCATGGGGTTGACTGAAGAATACTCTTTCCATGTTTAGTGTAGCCTTAAATGGTGAACAGGAGCAGAACCAATGCTGTGTCAATGTTCTAAAGGGGTAAAAATAGTCCAAATAATTACAGACCAGAGGGCCTGACACAATGCCTTGGAAGAAACACTAGAACAGCTGATGTGCAACGTTATCCATAAAATTTTCAGGGATAGAAATACGATTTATTCTAATGAAAACAAACCTGAAATGCCTCCATTAGGTGGTCCTGTGGTGCAAAAGGAGCAGATCTTTCAAGCAAACAGCTGGAGTCAGGATCGAAAATCCACACTGTATGCATTTTAAGCTCTTATTTTGGGCTAGTTCTAGTTAAATTTAATGGAATAAATGCCTTTTACCAGCTGGAAAATACTAGGTGAGCTCCTGCAGTGTGTTTCCCAGTCTAATTTCAGTGAAAAGGAATCCAGTTCATGTACTTTAAGACTGCTCCATGATTCAAACCGGAGCATTGTAGGTTAGAATGATTAAGAGATTTACTTATGAATTAATAAATCATGAACAAATCAATTCAGCTAGATCATATCTGCAATGATGTATCGTTTAGTGGTTGCTTACAGCAAAGCCTTTAGCCAGTGCTCGATTGTACTCTATAATCAGTGGAGGAGACAGAGTAAGAGAATAGGCTGGAGCTTGGTTTTCACTTCGGCATGAGTTGGCAGCTTGCCTACCTTGCTTGTAGAACTCAGACTATTTTGCCTGGCAGCTGATAATCCTCCAAAGCATCCAACAACAAATTCCTGCTCTGTAGTTTCCTGTCTGAGACTTTCCTTCTTCTGAATTGATTTAGACCATGTGACACCAACCTTCAGGTACAAGCTATGAAGTGAGACCAGCCAGACATACATACAACAGCATATTTAATAGATAATCAAGAGATGAAAAAGGATAAAAATCAGTGAATTTGTTAGAAATCATCTTATAGTTTTCAGATCTAACAATGCTTTTGCTGCCAGATGCTGCTTTCATTCATCTTCAAAACTGTCTGCATTAATAGCAATTGTCCCGTTGAAATGTTACTTTTAAAAACTATTTTTCTCATACCACTATCACTGACAGCAGCTCTGTGTGAGACCAGAGAGAGAAACCTGTGACTCTATCCATTTTAACACACTGAAAGGAACCCATAGATAGCCTAGTGAAGGACAGCTGTGGTTGAAGTTACTTGACTGATTGCAAGAATGACTCTCCACTTCTCTTAGGCTAGTTATGATTAACTATGAAGAGATATCATTGTTGATGTGTAACATACGGGCAGCTGATGTGGAAAACAATACTGGTAAACAGTAGCACAAACCTCAGCATTCATTAGCATTCGCGTTACCATGGGCCACTACAAGACTTCTGCGGAAGATTCAGTAACTACTAAAACTTGTGTATCTTTACTCCTTAGAGTTAGCAGGAACACGTCGTGTCATGACACCAAGACATCTCCACTGTGTTTCACAGACATACCCTTGTAAAGAATAATCTGAGTAGCACACTCAAGCAATTGGTGTTTTGACAATGCCATTGGTCTAGGAACAAAGAGTAAGTTCCATTCATATAGAGAGGAAAGAAAGCAGTTAATCTGAAAAGAACGTAGAAATCAAGAGAAACAACAGGCATATACTGAATTTTCAGATATGACTGCTCTTGTTGTGCCACTGTTATCTACATTAGAAAGGAATGTAGTTACTACTCAGTTAATATACAGAACCTAATGAACACCATGTATACCAAGAGTTGAGTTCTTTTAGGAACTGTAATATGAGAGCCTTTGTTGCATATCTCATGTCATGACTGTGTCTTCTGTATCAGATTTTTAGATTTTATTCTTGCCTACAGAACTGCATCTCAGCAGCTCCCTATCATTTTAGAACTTGCCCCTTTTATCATACCTGTGATTTCTTCCACAGGCTTTTACACTGAAACTCTGCCCTTTAAAATATTTAACATCAGCAGTGTATGAAGAGCAGGTGTAACTTGATAGCTTATATTTAAAATATATCCATAATGTACCTCACACTGTTCACAATGTCCTATATTAATTACAGTGCCGTATACTGCTTTGATTGCTATTCTTAATATAGTCTGTGTATGATATGCCTGGGAACCGGCAATACCACTTTGTGTGGTTTTACATATGCTAATCTTGAGGCTTAATTCTGAATCCTTTCCAAAATGTCCTGAAAAGAGAAAACTCTGGCCTCTACTTCAGAAAAGAGCTAAGCAGAAGTATGGAAAAAAGCCCCAGATTTTACAGTGACAACTAATATTCTTTCTACTACATTACATAGATGAATCTCTAATGAAAGACAGAACTGTTTGGCTTATATTTACTCTCTGAATATCATAGATCATATATTTTGTTAAATATACTGTGTCTGGGCAGCAAGAAGAAGATGACTTCCTAGCACTGGCTATAGAGCCCTGTGGCGGGGGGGACCTTCTGGAGGGAGAGGCAGATTGCTTCTTCCTTGGGAAAAACTGAGTGTGCTGATGGGGAAGGAGTTTCTGGGTGGAGGAAGCAAGGTGGAGAGACACAGTCTGGTACAGGGTCTGCCACGCTGTTGGAGCTGGAAGCCTTGGAAGAATAGCTGAGGAAGAAGCAGGCAGCAGAGCTAAATCTGGGAGAGCACGATGGGAGATTGTGGAGTTGGCTGAATATGGGAAAGCATTGAAGCTGCTGTACAGAAGCAAGAGTGGAAAAAGGAGCTATCCACTACGTGAGCAGACTCCAGACAGCACGACTATACTATAATAAAACCTAGCTGGAGAGAAACAGGACTTTGTTTTTTCTGATACGCTTACTTCAAAGACAAAGGCAGGGCACTTCCACTTCCAGGCTCTGGACCCCTTCACAGCAACCATGCCCACACACAGAAGGGGAATGTACAGAAGTTTGCTTTTTAGTATTTAAGATTTTCTGCTTGTCAGGCTTTACCTTTAGTCTGTCAAGGAGGATAAACAATGTCATGTGATTTAGATAGCCCATCACACCCAGCAACTGAAGTGATTTGTCCTGTAGGTTGCAATTTGTTGAAACAAAATAGTAGCAAAAGGCTTCCTTGTCTCTAAGGTAGAATACAAACAGTCAAATATAATTTCAGCATAATGCAAGTAATTTATTAGAAACATTTTAACTAGTTGAAGCAGTGAGGAATATTCATTGACTCAAGAACAAATAAAAACTATTTAAAAGATTTCATCCTTTCTTCTAAACTCCTTATCCCTTTTTATTCAAACTATTCCTGAAACCTTGCTTTCCTGTTAGTACTCAGGACACAAATGGCAAGACAGATCACGTGGAAGGCGATCACCATGGGTTGCATACTGTATTTTAAAGTTATTCCTCCACTAATAATTAACATACTTAGAATTATTGTAAGTTATGTGTGAGGAAGAGCATCTGTTTGATGAATTTATTCTTTGTTTGTATGTTGCACCTCCTTAAAAAAGAAAACAGCTAGGTCAGATGACATTTGATGGCAGGGATTGATCCTGCTTATCCTTGGAGCAACTTACACTCCTGGAAGAGGAAAAGGCTGAGAGACTCATGAGAGGCTTAGAGTGTGCAGCAAAGGACTGAGATACCTCTGAGAGGAAAAGGGAGCAAACACATTCCCAAGGATGACAGAAAAAGAGGCTTCCTAGGGACAGAAGGAATTATGCAGAACCTGCCATAGCTCAGAAAACCACTGAGCTGAGTGAAAGCAGACCTGGAAGCAAGAACCTGCCCTGCAAGGACACAGGGGTCAGAGGAAGATTTCTTTGCAAACCTTTTGCTTTCTGCTGAGTTTTCTCAATTTTTAAAATGGGCGTGCTATCATTCTTCGTCATATAAAAGATTGCTTTTGGACTACGAAAGCCTTTTTGGTCTTTTTAGGGGAAGAGTCCTTTCATTCCACTGAAAACTGTGAGGGAGCAACTTGTTCTTACAGTGTCTTCAGAAGATCAGTGGTGTTGGTGGACCACTGCTACTGCTCTGCAGTGAGCTGACTGAACATAAGGGGAAAGGTATTCTGCTCTTGGCTGAAGGAAACGAGATAGAGGCAGAAAAAGGTACAAGAAAAATCAAAAGACAAGAGGGATCAACTTTCTGAAAAATATTGATTGTATCGAGAAAAAATAAAAATACTGAAAGCATTCTCTCCAAGACTTTTCACAATTGTGAAGGAAGGGAAGGGAACCATAAGAAGAAATGGAGACTGCAGGAGAATGTAAAAGGAAACCGACTGTCCATAGGAGACCTCTATTTTTAGATTTAAAAGAATGTTGTCTTTATCAGCGTCTTCTGTGGAAAACAAACTGTTAGCCATCTTTTTAAAACTGGAGAAGAGTAAGAATATAAACAAAGATGAAACTGAAGACATTTGCAGCATTTCCTATATTCTTCTTCAGAGAAATGTGTCAGAGGGTTCACTCTCTGTAACACCCAGCATTTGTTTGTTCACACTGACCTAATTTTCAGGAGGCTTTAGGTTTTCATGTGTATAAGCAATTTACCATACACACATACACTGGAGTTTGTCATGCATGTACAGAACACAGTTGTCAAGGAAAAAACAGTTGTTCATGGAAAAGATGTATCATGAAACCATTAAAGCTTTCTTGAACACACTCCCCTGTAAATCAGACCCAAACTATTTAAATACTAATCTGTGCTAATGCTTTTACGTGTAAATTAAGCAAGCATGTTTTTATTCCATTTTAGACAGCCAATCCTTCTTTCTTGTCCATATTTACATTTTACTCTTGCATTAAGTACATATATTTTAACACATTTAGACAGTGATTCTTCAGCTGGGGAATCAAATGCTACATCAAAGCAGATACAATATTTTCATCATGTATTTAAAGACAACATTTTGAAAGTGCATTAGAAGTAATAATTGCTCATCAAACAAAATAAAATGAAACTTGGAAAAAATGTAGAGCAGCTTTAATAAAGTATTTGAGCTGCAAGGGAAAATATTTAAATTTGTAATCAACACATACAAACAAATCACTCGCCAAATTTCCTAATATTGTGGTGTTAACTAAGCTAATTACCCATATTAAATATTATTAAAATAGCATTTTTTCCTTTGAAGTTAACACATTAGTATTAATATAACTATCAGACATGAGAAATATGAAAAACACAAACAACAAAAACATGCACAATATAAAGTACTTATTCTTTCAGATGTTTGGACTTTGTGCTGAAGACTGTCAGGGCATATCAGGATGCTGCTGTTTACAACAAAACACTAGAAATATAGAGGGCAGAGAGAGATCTGACTTCCTACTGCAACACACTGAATGAATTTCAAAGATTCAAATTCTGGAATCAACACGTGAAGAAATTTTTTTTTTTTCACTTCTTTAGAGCCAAAATATCTCTCTTCTATGTTCACTGGGTCTAAACTGATGTAAAACTGAGGAGAGACATGGAGGGCTTTTTTTTTTTAAAGCAAACATATTGACATAGCACACACAGAAGTGAAGAATGAAACTATCGAACTAAATTCACATCAAGAGTAAAAAGGATAGATTTTTACAATTATTCATTATAAAAGTTACAGCTGAAGTCCATTCCAACATTCAAAATATGTAGTTAAAGTAATCAAACTATCTTAACTTTGCTAATCCACCAGAAGAATAAAAATATGACTCAACTGGATTTGTCTTAAAAAAAAAAGTCTACTCAGAGAAAAATAAGCATTATGATGACTAACCGTAATTCTGTGAAGTGTGTCACTAAAAGTTAACTTTAATTAATTACTTTAATTAATCATGTTTCTTCAAATGCAAAACACAACATAAAGTTTCATACATATTATATATGTTTCATGGGAAATATGAAATGCTAGCATTCTCCTGTCTCCTTATTTGGGACAAAGAGGAACAGAAGAGAAGCATGGCATCTGAAGAAGTTAACACAGGACATTTTCTCTTCAAAACAATCAAAGAATGTTTAAATTTTTTGCAGCATTACCTGATGATTCATGCATATCATCAGTATAGGTGCTCATCAGCCCAACTGTAGCTTTATGAAGGTTAGAAATGGCCTTCAGTGTTGTTAATTCAACTAAAAAGCATCTACAGGTACAAGTTTTAGACATTCCACCTAGGTCTGGTATGATTTCACCTCTGGAGATACATCTCTCTTCCTCCCTTATTACAGACAGAGTCTAGAAAACTTGATTAGATCAAATATTTAAATTTTATCTGGTTAAACAGGGCGTACTCAAACAGACCCTATGATCAAACCGAGGGCTGTCATCAGTACAGGACGGAAAATAACTATCTATCTGTGGAAGAAGTATGAGATTTTAATCAATGGGAAAGAATGGTTCAAGAGGTCTGATAAACTATATTGTCTACAACCCCCCGTTTACACCCCATTTGGTAACCCTTCTACTGACTTCACTAAATTAGGTAGACCTAACACATTCTTTCTCTAACTGATTACACTAAACTATCTTGAGGAAGGACTAACAAAGAAAATTAGCTGAACCTGGCTGTCTTTTTTTCCTGTGAGCCTTTCACATGAGCCAGTGAGTAATGACTATCTATCTTTTGTCATTATAATGACAATTCTGCCCTTGTTTACATCTTCACCTCTTGTTACAAGAATTTTTAAAAAATTTAGCCAAAATGCAATAATTCTTTCCTAAAGTTGCTGGTGAGGAGGAGCAAAATGTAAAGGTTTCAGACATAAGATATGCATAAAAGGGAATGAATGGGCAAAGAGGTAATAAAGTTCTTAAGACCTAAGGTCCAAGCTTAAGCTTACAAATTGTGTTTCACTTAGAAAGGGGGAATAACCTGGGTTTAAAAATACAAAAGAGAAAAAAAACCCTCATGAGTGCTAAAGTCTGTTTAGGATCTTGTAAAAGAAATTGCCCATTGGACCTCCTCCAGTTTACCCATATTCCCACCCAAAATTGAACAGTTGCCCTTGACCACATATTCTTGTTCCTGAGGATATTACATCTGTTTTTTTGAAAGTGGTTCATGAAGAAAATGAAGCATGAAAAAAAATGCTGTGTAAATAAAAAATATTACGAACAAGCATCTCAGCATTTCTGATTTTAATTTTCTCACAGCCTTTTAGTCTGTCAAAAGGCTTGATTTTTTTTCTCATTTTTCTATTTTATTTTGTGAGAAACATTATTTAAAATGTTCAACTGCTGGAATTTCCTTTGGACAGTAAAGCTGTCTTTCAAGCTGTCTCTTAATGACAAAACGGAATACGTCCTGCTAAAGTTAAAATAGCTTTATGTTAAAATACATCAAGTGTTTGTTAAAGATATCTTGTCTTTTAACATGTTAGTCCACAACATCAGTTTTTGAAATATGTATATCATTGCTGAAATCAGTTGAGCAATACCAGTTTATACCAAGTAAGGATATTCTCTGCTGTTTGAGAGAATAAAAAATCTTTGCCCAGTTAAGTTAATTCATTTCAACATTTATACAATTATATTGAACTTCCTAATACTTTATTTTCATATAAGTCTGTGATTAATTTATACAAATGTGATCAATAAATATGAGGGCTTTTTAAACCTATGACTTCACAATACTTCCTGTAAGAATTTAACTAGGTAAATGAGAAATAATCTTTTTTGTAACTGCTTTGCAACTTTTACTATTCAAGTGCTTTGATGGCGAACACTTAAACATAATTGTGTTAAAAATTAAGCATATAAATTAAATAAAAAATAGATTTGCATTTAAAGTTAATTTTGTTGGTTTTTTTACTGTCTAGCTGACACTGTTCACAACAGAATGTGTATCCTACAGATGCAGCATATAGAGAATTCTGTCTCATTATCATTCAAGGATTTGGCATAATCTGGGTTGGGGCTTCAAAACTGAAGTTTTTAACTGGACTGATGTGAGGACTTCAGACTCTTGGAGGAGTATGATATATCTCTGGGTTTTCAGGCAATACAAGAACTTTCAAAACAGTATATTTATTGAATGCATCACATATAAGTTCTAAGGTGTGAAGTGTAAGCATCTGTAGGTAATACATTTGACTCCTAATAGCCAGAGAGGTAATAAAATTATACTGTCATTAAAAATTGTATTTACATGTTTCTGTAACCTCTACATCATAGTTAAGATACAGTTACAGCTGAGGGCTACCTCCACCACTGACCTTTTATGACATTCTGCAAAGCTTACTGTCAGCACTGCAAGCTGCAAAGTAATGGAAACAAAACCCAAAACAATTCCCAAACCCAGATCGGTTTCTAACCACGTGTAAGCTCAGTCATGGTTTGATAAAGTGATCCAGCATGTATTTTGCACCTGTAATTATTTCCCATCATTCCCTACATAGCCTTTCTAATGTGAACTAGTCATATTCATATTTAAGAGGATGTTTCTTCCTTTTCACTTTAGAATTGAAACCTTGTTGATACAAACAGGCAGAGGCAATTTAATAGTCTCTCAGAACTACCTTTTCACTCAGGTCATACGAATACTCATTAAGACAGCATTCCCTCATTTTCACATAAATCACCTGTGTTATACCAGTGTAGGGCACAAACGCAGATTTGTGCAATCCATTTAAGTCACACTTTACCTAGCTGAATCTAACATGGTGAATGAATAAACCTTTTTCACTTGGAATAAGCATGGTTGAAATATTTTTCAGTGTGTCTACACTCGAGATTTAACTTTCTAAACACTGTAAAAACAACTATGCTGACTTTAAATTCACTTAAATATAGCTGTGTGAAAAATGTAAAAAAAAATTCAGATTTGACCTGTTTTTAAAAACACATTCTGAATCTCTGAAATAAAAGTGGATTGCAAAGAGCCAAATAGATACAGATGCATTGCAAAATACTTGAACTGAAATTTTTAAATTTCAAAGTAATCAATTACACAAGGTTCACTTTTTCTCACAGTATACTGCAGAAAAGGGAAGAGTCACAAGAGAATCACTGAAAGAGTAGCCAAGGTACTCTTGTAGCACGTAGTAAGTAGTAAGAAAGTGATTTGAACTTAGTTTTGATTTCTGTGGTGATCCAACAGGATGTACCTGTTATGAATGGCACCTTTAAATACGCTGATTGATTCAGGTGATGTGGGGCTGAATTTCAGGGGAAAGGGGAAGTTCAGAGAGAGCAAGGTTGGATTTATTAATATACTGAATTTCTCTCAACTACACTTTGATCACTGACTTAAACTGGTGTTCTTGGAGTGAAGAAACATATGCTAAAGAAGAACTTGTCATGCAGGACATCTATAATTAAAGAAGATCTTCAATGAAAGCATTTCACAACACCTCCATTAAGCTTTGTCATACTGCAAAAAGAACATGAGCCTCTGTGTAAAGAAAAGTTAAACAATTGTCAGCTGAAAGCAGATGAGGGTTTTATTGAATACCTGTATTACTAATGCATGAAGAGGTACCCATGCAGAGCACAGCAGATACAATCATTGCTTTTAATCGTTGTGCAATTTTTATTACCAATGGAACTACTAAACAAAAAGAGGGGCATAGATTTCCTTTACTGGTAGCCATAGTTTTATTTCAGGAGAAATCAGTGACCTAGGTCACTGAGTTGTCACTGAACCTAGTACCAGGTTCACCTCCACATGAAGAGACAGGTAGGATTACTGTCTTAAAGACAGCACAGATCGGGACATTCAAACCCCACTAGCTGGGGTCACATAAAGGTTAAAGTATGGATAACCATTTCCAAATCTTCCCACTGGGAAGGAATAAAATTATTTGACAAGGCAGTTACAAGAAAAAAGATAACATGCATATAACTGCTAAAGGAATGTATAATAACAAAGAAAGAAATGCACATTACCTTAACTGGTCTAAGTTACCAATTATCAAAAAGCATTGTCATTTCTATACTCTTATTGTTTAAGTTTGCTCTAAGGACACAGTGATTGTATCTTGCATCATAGTCCAAACATCTGGGTTACTGGAAAGTACTTTTTTGACGTTTGTGTTCAGCATAGGTTAGGGAAGAGAAACTGCTGGTTACTTTTGACTGAGAGGCTAGTATCAGTTCTTGAATTTTTGAAGTAAAAAAAAAAAAAAATCTGAGTTTTGAAAGCCTACAAAGATACTTGGTTGTTTTCACCTAATAATAGTTATTTCCATTCATAATAATAGCTATTTTAACTTATAAGTGTACATGACTAGAGCTTTCCAGGAATTTTAGTGGAGCAGATATAAAATGATGCCAAAGTATGTGTGTGTGTGGAAATAACTCTTTTAGAAGTCCCCAAGTTTAAAACAATTAATAAAAATCCTCTCATCAGCAGAAGTTTAGAGAAAAAAAAATATTGTTCCCACTACTGAAAGATAACTTTGATTATTCAGTCTGTATGAAATGAGGATCATTAACTGTTTCAGATGACATTTTTCTACTTTTCTCAAAATTTTTACATGGAATACAGAAATGGTTCAGCTTCATGGATTTTTTAACTGTCCTAGCAGAACATACTACTACAAATTGTGCTTCAGCTGTAAATTTGTATTTTTATTTTTTTAAATGATGGTGTTAAGATAGCGAAAGGTAGCTGACAGGTAGAAGCTGGTATCAATATGAAATTTATTTAATGCCCAGTGTAAAATTGATGGTTATTTTCATTTTTTTTGACATCAGGGTCCACACTGTTGCAAGTACCACTGAAAGCATTACCTGCAAGGGTAGCCACAGCCAAAGGAGGAATCTGCTGACTCTGGGTACTGGAGATTCCCACTTTGAGAACTTTGGTTTTCAGACCTTCAGTTGATTCCTTCACTAATCTAACAAGTTTATAAAATAATTTTTAAAATATTAGACTTGAGTGTAATCCAGAACCTGATTCTGCACATGCTGTCTGGTCAGAGGTTCTTTCATGAAAATATAAAGAGATCATAGCTCTTTGCTTGCAGGTACTATTGAAACAATATCCCTTAGGAGTAAGAAGGGAGAACTGAGTGTTTTGTCTCCTTTACACTTGTACCTGGAAAATGAGGTCAGAATATAGAGAACAGGAAAAGATCAAGATATATTTATTTGTTCATTCATCCGTCTCTCTGAACCAACAGCATTGCAAAGGGCAGGATACATATTTTCATTTGTTGCTGGTTTTAATCTCTTCTATGGTTTTCTTATTGGCTCTTTTTCTCTGTCTGCTGCTGTTTCATTTACAGGTTTTCTCAAGTACCCTCATTTTCAGAGGGAAACCCACCTGGTTTCCATTTGATATCCTCAAGTCCTGTGGTGTCAACAGAACTCATCTACTCCCATCCATACTACTTTTTATTTATACATTAAGCGTGGCAGAACTCAGGCATGTCTCATTTTGCAGGGGCTAAATGAAAAATCTTTGTTTTTAAACGGTGATATCACATATTTAAGGTAAATATTGTGAAAAGTCAACATAAAGCAAAATCACAGAGGTGCTAAGTATTTCCGCTTTCTCAGGGTACAGGAATATGTCCATTAGAAATGTACATCTCTGGATTTCAAATATCATCAAAAAGAAGGCATTCAAAAGGTCAATGATCAAGCATAAACGGAGGCAAAGAAACAGGTAAGACATAAAATTCATTCAAAACATGAAGGTAGCAAAAACATGAAGGCTTTTTCTTCACATACGGGGATTTGTAAACCACACATGGCTGCTACAAGACTTAAAAGGTGTCCTGAATCAGTTCAGAAGTTTGCCAATTTGAGCTTAATCCAAATGACTATCCAGTGAAGACTAACAGATGCACCTGATGACATAGCATTCCAGTTCAAGGACACAGCAGAAATATCACTCTAGGTCTCCCCAGTGACAGACAAAACTATTGATTGCACATTTACAGCTCAAATGTTGTTTTCTTTTTTTTCTTCTTTCTAGAATAACAACAGAATTTGAAGTGTATGAAGAGCTTGTGGGTTTGGCTTCAATTCAAGGCCAAACAAAGTGCTCTGACTTTCACCACAGTCTGCAGAAGCATTTACAAGCTCTGTATTTGGATTTGTGCAAACTTGTTGATCTTTCAAACTATCAAGCATTTTCAACAGCTGGGGCACCGAATAGCATGATATTTCCTTTTGTTTTCTGATGGAAAAGTTTACAGGTACCAAAATCCATCTGAGAAAAGGTTAACTGATAACTTGAATCCAGTTATATCTTGTGCGTTATACACTGAGAACCTGAATCACTGATAATTGATCTACTGAACCCAGTCACCAAAGAGAGCCAATTAATTTGGATTACCTGAAAGCATGTATTGTTTTTCTAGGCAGGAAGAGACAGACAAAAAAAGAAAAAAAAAACAGTTCGCATTTCTTTCATTTTGTTCACTGAATAAAGGATTTGTTGAACATGTGAAGAGAACACATTATTTTTGTTTATACTTAGCTTAAAAATATAATAAAAAAAAATTAAAAGACCCACAACCTAATTATTTTGAAATGGACTTTTTTTTTTTTATTTTCAGGTCTTTATCCAAACATTAATATGTCTTTCCTACTTTTAGGTAAACTTTAGAAGAAAGAATGTATTTTAACCACTTTCCCTTTTTTAATATTTCTTTTTATTTTTACTGTAGAAAAGTGATCCACACATACATAAAGACTGGAAGTGCTTTTCCTGCCCATATTATTCCTTTTTTTTTTTTCTTTCTTTTCCATTTCACTTTTCCCAGAGGGGAAAAATAAGGAGGAACTACTAAAACTAGAGTGAGTGCAGGACTTTTTATTTTCAAAGTCACCATTATTAATTTGTTATTTATGTTTTCAGTTTGTATGACTGATATTAATACAAAGGTTATGTAGTTTTTTTAAAGTAAAAATCGCAAGAGAGGCAAACATCTGTCAACCGGTTTTATTAAGAGATGAGAAACTGAGCAAAGAGAACGTCTCACGGAGAAGCTGGTTTTTAACACAGGAACTGAGGAGATGAAAAAAGGCTGCCAGAGAAGACAAGCGGAAAGAGTTGGACATGAGTGTCACTTCATTGCCTAGGACTGCAGCTGGAGCTCGTGTAAGAGAGAGAGGGAGACTGTGTCTACTACATCTGGAAAGAGTACACCACAAGAGGATCAGGTCTGTAGAGCTCATGAAGAGCCCGTGTCCCCACCATGCACATTTGGGAGGGGTTCACTTCAGACTAGCTCTAGTTTGTTGCCACGGACTGAACCCCCATCAGCAGCTGGAGTGCATTTGGGGTGTTCACAGGGTAAATTTTCCTGTTTTGTTCCACCTGAAAGCAAACCAAGTTGTATACTCTGAGACGGCTATGAGATCTAAATCAACACATGTTAATTGGGGAGAACTGGGAAACTTTCCTCAAAAGTACTTCGCTGATTCAAATTAAAATGTTAATGTATACTCAAGGAGCTCCTACTTGAAGATGAGGAACTCAGGTAGATTAAGTGATTGTCTCTCATCCAGTATATAGAAGTACTGGTACTAAAATGATTTCTGCTTCTCTATTTCTAGCTAAATATTAAGCATATCCTTTACATTTTCTTTTCCCTTTTTCTTCCCAAAGAAGTTTGACTGTTGCAGTTTGCCTTCAGAGATGAACAAATTTGCAGTTAGAGAGTTATGCAGTTCAGAGAACTGTGTAAATGGTAGTACTTCAAAAAGCAGATTAAAAGACCTGCTCAATATTTTCAGTGATTTTTCTTTGTACCCTTCTGTGATCTCAGTGCATCAGTATGTAATATGACATTAACTTTGTTTTTTCTTACTCCCTAAATGTTACTATTTGTGCAAATATTTTAATGTCTGTCATGCTGCAACTGAAATTCTTTCCTCTTCTGTGCACTGCAATGTTGATGAAAACCCACAAAAAAAGTACTATATGTAGCAACAATATAACAAATTTAGAGTCCCCTTAAGATTTGATCCTATATTCAAAGAAGTCAAACAAGAGTGAAACCTGCAGTTATTTGGGGTGCTGAAGCTGCCTGTGCCCAGAATATACCTTCTGATGAACAGAGACCATTTTATGGGGGTTCTTCTAGAATGGAAAGAAAGCATGACACATTATGGATAAAACCTGCATTTAAAATTGCTGTTTACAGCTTTGGTACAGTGGTTACAGAAACACTGGAAATACAGTAGCAAATAGACAAACAGGTCAGTTATAGAAGGTTCATAAGTTACTGAAGGTGGGTAAAATTTTTTCTAAACTCCTAACTAAAATTATAGGCGACAAATTATGTTTGTTTTTTTTTTGTTCCTTTTTGTTCATTTCTTGTCAAATTATATTACATCATCAATTCTTTCCTGGTTATTCTTTGCAGTGTTGTGCAAGTTCTGTGGGAGAACAGGTTCACCTGCCCAGCCCAGACAGAATGAGGTTATTTAATGCACCAAAATAGCTAGCAAATATTAGGATACAGTGGTTTCTTTATGTTCTTGGGTTTTCTGTTTTCTTCTTTTCTAGTAAAATATCATTATGGGATTTCTTTCATTATTAATTTCTGAATTTAGAATTTGGAAAAAGGTATTTTTTTGTAAATGATCCTTCAGGGATTTTTTTTTTTAAGTTATAACTTAGGTATATGCACTACAAAAACCAATCTATTTGGAAAATGAATGAAAGAAAAATATTTTTAATTTTTGCACATGAAAATATTGTTAGTCACTTTTTTCTTGCAAAACTAGCTAATTGAATCTGGGATTCAAGAAGGAACCTTAATTTGGTATATGTGGACATTCTGTTTTTTGACTTTGTAACCTCAATGCTTAAACATAGATCATTGAACTATTTGGGAACCAGGATTGTTGTTCATTTGTTCTCATATGAAATACATACATATTTTAAATTTCCTGTGTTGTTTGTTTTCAGCTAAAATAAGGTTCAGTTGCTAGTGTAAATCAATCACATTTCTGTTTCCAGTACTTCTTGTGGGAAATCTATTAAATAATTTTTCCCTTTTTTTTTTAATTAGACTGTAAGGCACAGATGTTCTCCATTGCTTCCTTTCTCTCTTTCTCCCTCCTACTCTTCCCTCCATTGCCTTTTATTTAATATTCCAAGGGCAAAGACAGTGATTAACTACCAACATCTCATCTGAGCTCCCATTTTCAAACACAGCAGGTCAAAAAAGCTGTTTTATCTGGGCTGAGATATATGAAATTCTGGTCCCAGGTGAGGCTCTCCAGGCCACAGAAAATGAAGCCTGAGGGTGCACAGTATTTCTTAGGTGTACTTTGTGTGCCACTGATTTCCATGACCCTTTCAAGCTTACTTATTTTCTACTTTCAATAATATTTTCTCCTTACCCTAACTTCCTCTGTTTCCATTCCCACCTTAAAAACCAGTAGTTTAAATGTCTGAATTAAAAAAAAAAAAAATCAGCCTACCTCTAATACATACTTTCTATTTCTAATATTGAACAGCCTTCTTAGGAATCTCAAAACAATATTTTACCTTTTCATTTATGCATGGTTTATCCCATTTTTTGCAACACCTATTTCCAGAATAATTTTATGGGAAACCCAAAAATAACAGTGTGCCAGAATAAAATGGAGTAAAACAGAGACTACGTTCACAAAGTTTTAAATACCTATTAGCTTCTACACAAATATTTTCTCATTGATTATTTCACAGCAGTAATAATACTAATAATGATAGCAGCAATTTTTATTTTCATAGCCTAAGAACTCTTTCAATTTAAAAAATCGCAATTAAGCTTCCCATTGTTTCTGACATAATAATACTTCTCCTTTTACACCTGACTGGTTGCTCCAAAGCCGTAGGATTCGTCTAAGGTGAGGGACTGCTGGCCCACAAGTGTCTGTAGAAACACCTACTGCCATGGAAGCTTTGAAAATCTCAAATACACTACAAAAAAAATTCTAGCAGAGATAAAATAAGCTTTAAAGTTCTAGTCATTTTCTTCCTCTGGCAAATATTAATTCAGAGCTAAAAAAATTAATTTATTTACAATACATGCCTCTGAAAAAATATATCCTCACCAATATATAGCAAGTATGAAACGTAATGATTAATACACCAAGCGATTCTAGGCATGCATATAAGGAGCTGAATAAATGTAGACATTTTCTGTTTTCTTTTACTGAAGTTGCTTGATCATAAATTGCATACGTGACTGGTCTTAACTATTTTGCAATGCTTATTTCACTTCTCGGATGAGTATACTTCTGAGCACAAAATATTGGAGCAAAAGGGTTATATTCATGCTCCTTTATAGAGGAACAGACAACTGGCTTCAAGGGATTCAAATTTTAAGTCACCAATAGTCATTATTGCCTTCTGAAGCAGGACCTTAAAAACCAGCTTATTTCACCCTCAGTACACGCACACAAGTACTCTGATACATTTCATTCACTGTTTCAAAGACACCCAGATTTTCCACCATTACAATTAAAATAAAAAGGAGATGAAGATTTATGTGCCATTAAATGAATCTGATATCTCTGCAGATAAATACTTTCACTTCATTCCTAGAAGCATCCTAAGCTGAAATACAAGGTCCACAGAGATCTCCAACATGGTCTTAAATAAATCTATATAGCCTGCCTATGTCTTTTCCTAAAGTCATAAAAAGGTCATAGAATATTCTGCATTAATTTGTGACAGAGAATTTCTACAGGTACATTGGGGTACATTTATGATGAACTCAAGAATATGTTTTGAGGAATGAGAGCACGTGTTCACAAGATCCTGTGAAGATTGTAATTGCAACTAGGAAGTCTTTCTCATTCTACTTTGAAGAACCATTTGGGCTCTGCTGAGGCAATTTGATGTGACATTGGTTCTGTCACTACAGTAGGGTCTAATGTGTCCTGGCACAAACCTAATTTTGGATTGAAAAATCTGTAGTACATTATGAAAGCAATTTGCCATAAGATTTTTCAATTGAAATACTTTCCTAAATACTCATTGATTTTACCTGCTTAAAAAAACTATGTATTCTCCCTTTCAGGCTCTTCAAGTGTTTTGTCTGCTTTCAAGTAAATAAACAAGAAATTCTATATTATTATGTGATATATATAAACAACATCAATGCCTGAGCATCCGTGCTTACACTAAGCTCTTTTTGTCAGTCTCTGGGCCCAGCACAAGGGATGATGAGCCAGTTTGACAATGGAATTTATTGAACTTCAGTTGTCAGTACCACCGTAGATATTTTTCTCCTGAGTTCTACAGGTTGCTGTGGAGCATGCATCCACAGAAAAATTATGAAGTTTAGGAAGCCTCTTAATGGTTGCTTAATGCCATACCTTTGGTGGACTCCATGGTTTCTCCTTAGGGAGGATTGCCACTTTTTGTGTTTGCACGCACATGATATTCTGGTTTGAGAACTATTGTTTCTGATGCTCCTGTATCGGGTACTCATGTATTCCTGTGCTGTTGACAGTTCATATAATTTTTTGTAAAAAAACCATATGCTTTGCCAATGCACAATAAAGACAGCATTTACATAAGGAATGAGTATAGCAACTGAGATTTTTCTTTAGAAATGGGCAAAGAATGAGTGCAGGTGAGTGCAAAACCACTAGCAATTCATAGTTCGGCCTGAAATTATTTTATGTTGAAATGTCACTCTCTGTCTAAAGTTAGAACTAAATGGAAACAGATGAGTAGTGTTATGGTCTCCAAAGTCTCACCAGTTTCTCTGTTTAGATGTATCTCTTATTGGCTCTTGGAGCCAATGCAGATATAGCTGATGACTGAGAAGAGTCAAGAGTTCCAGTAAAGTTAGCCAGCTGTGATTGAGATTTATGGGCTTTAATAATATTCTCATCCATGAAAACTACTGATAATGCTCACATTGACTGCAGATTCCAGACAGAGTTCTACATGGCCATGAACAAAAATATATCAAAAATGTTTACACCTTCATGAGAAACTTTATATCTGATGTGAGTTTAGTGATGAATATTTGTTGTTAACATAGAGATGGCCATGATCTCCAGCCATTTCTATTCCCAGAAAGCAGCACCAATATCATCAGAATTTCCAAAATGGAAGAAACAGTGAATGGATACTGTCATATAAGAAAATGCAATATACCTGTAACAGTAGTTCTAAAAATTGTTCTTATTGTTCATTGACCAGAGTGTTGAGATTTTTTATTTCTTGAAGGTTGTAAGCGTTTGTTTGTTTCTTTGTTGTTGGCTGTTGGTTTTCAGGGGGAGAGGGGTGCTGTTTTTTTAAAATTTATCTATTTATTTGTTGGCTGAATACAGGGAGATTTGGAATAAATCTGTGACCACAGTGGGTATTTTTCACATTTTGGGGGAAGACGTGGAATGAGAAGCGAACAAACCGTGTAGCTGCTTGTTCAAAGTATTCATAACTGAATGTGAAATAACATGAGCGAAGATATCTTTTGGCATCTCAGTTAATAGTTCAGACTGCACTAATATGACAATGTAATATATTGTCTTTGTACAATGTAAGTCTCTTAATGTGCACTTCTGGTAATTAGAATATCAACACGTAGAAACACGAATGGATTTCACGCAGCCTAGCAGATCTAAAAACAAAAAAAGTTTTTAAGAATTAATAGTAAAATTATCAACATAAAATTAAATTTTCATACTATTATGATGTTATTATGATGTATACAATGGCAGCGTGCCTATCGATAAGCAACATAAATTTATCTGTCTCTGAATTGGACCATGAATTTCATATGCACTGATTTCTTGGGAAAAATACATCTTACAGTCTGTAAGTTTTTTTGTATGTTATGCTTTACATATAAGAAATAAATTTTCTTATGTCATCCCTTCCACTTCACAAGGCAAAGATAAACCTATGCTATGCTGTGTTACCATGTTTCCCAGTGGTATGTACTACTCGCAGTATAAAGGATTATTCGCAAGTGGTCACAGGATTAATCATGACCCAATTACGGTGGGATCACTTAAGTTTCTGCCACATCCCTGCCTGACTATCCAAATGCATCCATCCCAACTGCAAGTTCAAAAATTGTTGTTAAAACATTACTGAAACTTAGATACAGCTGCTAAGATGTTGGGAGGTGATTTACTTCTCTCGCTTAACTTGATCTTAACTCTAAATTGTGCCGCCTCCACCTGTAGTAAGAAAACCAATTTCTTGCTTCTGTCTTCAGTAGTCTTTTTTGGCAAAATATCTACGAAGTACTTTAAGCACATGCTGCAATTGTTTCTATTCTTTATACAATAGAATATGTTAATATTTATTAAT
>NW_009206977.1:0-15810 GCF_000690835.1 Fulmarus glacialis | reverse complement strand
AGCGAATCCTGCTGGCTTCCTGATTTAGTTAATGCTCACTTGAGTACAACTACTTGTACTGCAATCTGGGCGGACATACCTCATATTCAAGTGAAATTCCAGAGGCTTGTGGTACAGGCTTAATAACAAGGCAATATTAAACCTTATTAACTCTCTATTCATGTTAATTTGCCCCTTGGCAAAGACCTGCTACCAGTCTGCCCAGTTTATTTTGTGACTCAGGTGTAATTTCCCATAAAGGGACACTTGAAATTAAAAAGAAAGGCTATCACACTGGCTGTACCAGAGCAAAGAAATGCAGGAAGCACCAGCACAGTTTTCCTGCAGGTCAAATACAGATATTGCTGCAACCTCATCAGGTCAAGCAAACCTTGAAAGTGCAGAGACCAGCAAGTGTGATGCACGTACTGCCATTGGTGTGCACCCAGCTCCAGAGCCCCTGATTGGGAGGATGACTTTTTAGGTATTGACTTTTTAGGTGTTTCTTTCAAGCTGTAATTTCAAGGGTTATTTCCTCTATTTCTTCTCTACCTTATTCTAGCTAATTTTATTTCCATTTCATTGCGACATATTTTGTCATTGTTACCATGAAAGTAAATAGTAGCACGGTTGCTATAATAGTTACTGCATACAGATAATTAAAATAGAAAAATATTATTCTACTCATTTCCTTTCACTAACTTAATGAAGAGTCATTGAACGTCTCAAATGCCACTTACTGTTTAAGCTGTACTTCCTGATGGTTAGCTGCTCACTTGGCAGATAGTATAAAGAAATACAAGCTGTGTATCCCAGTTAGAAAACTGTAATAATACCTGGGTTATTGTGTCATGGGGATCCTTTTCATCAAAGGATTGGTATGAATAGATTTTGCAAAATATTTTAGACCTCTAAATCAATAGAACATTTTTTACAGATTTGTCAATCACTTGATCTGTTCTTGAAAGTATGGATGGATTATAACTGGTGTATACAGATTAATAGTCTTCCTGGAAATATAATCTCTTGGTTTTCTAATTTAGACTGCCAAGGTTAGTACCAAGTGTTGTTTATGATCTGCCAGGAAGATTGATGCTCAAATTGTCTAAATAAGCAACTGGAAGTCTCCCTTTACAAAGAAAGCCACAAAGCTGCTCATTTTCCAGTGACTGAATGCTACAAATACGTATTATTCTTGAAGTACAGTTCTAGATTTTAAGTGATTTAGAGACTTAGCTTGCAATACGACATTTTGTGTAAATACAGCAGTGTTGTGATACCATCCATGTTAAAATAGGGGCAGTACAAATTACCTCTTAGGCATGTCTGTGGGAGAGCGAGCGATAAAATACTTGAACTGTCTCTGATCTGTGCATATTGCTGTTGGCGGTTTGCTGCCTGGTAGTCTCAAACCCGTAACTTTCAACATTTGAAGTTGACTTAGTAAATAAACTCAACACCCACCGTGCAAAAAAAAAAAAAATATCTTGACTAGAAACATAAGGCGAAGAATATTTTAAATCTTTTGCAGGGCAAAATGCTTACAGGTTTTTTTTTTTTAAAAAGTGTCAGGCTGTATAAAAGCATAGGTTTTTATACTTTGTTTATCATTGTCTAGTCAAGCAGATTTTCCCCTCTTTCAATTTGCATTTAATATAATGGGTGCTTTGAGAAACCTACTGTAATTCAATTTGACATGTAGTTTGTATGTGCTGCACAAATTTATAATATGTGGCACTTAAAACACACCAAAGGTCTCAATCTTACTGAGTTTTGCTAGGCAAAGAAAGATGAATAAAATAATGTCATCATGAGTCTTTGGAAAAGTCAATGTGCATTCTTCCTTCCAAGTAGTGCATTTGTCTCGCCTGTTGGCCTAGTTATCCATGTTCTCATAAAATGTGAGATTTCACATGGCAGTTGGTGTGAAGTTAGCAAGGTGCCTAATTTCCTGGCGAGTATTTTCAATGAGATTTGAATATAAAATTATACAGTTATTATCAATAGTTTAGAAAATTTGAATTTTTTTAATATTCAAGAATAGATTGGTCTCATTTTCCTTTATTGCAGTTTGAACATATCACAGCATAATTCAGGTTTGGAGAAAGATCAGGAGGCATCTACTCCAACCTTCTGCTCAAAGTAGAGTGAGCTATGAGTTCAGATGAGGTTGCTCAGGGTTTTGTCCAGTTGGTCTTGAAAACCTCCAACGATGGAGACTGCGCAGCCTCTCTGGGCAATCTATTCCACTGCTTCGCTGTCCAAACAGTGAAGAAAACCTTTGTCTGATATCCACTCTGGACTTCTCATTTCAACTTATGCCCATTGTCTCCCATTCTCCTGCCATGCACCCCTGTGAAGAGCCTGCCTCCATCTTCTCAATAACTTCCTTGTAGGTACCAGGAGCTGCTGTCAAGTCTCACCAAAGCTGTCTCTTCTCCAGGCTGAACAAGCCCAGCTCCCTCAGTCACTCCTCATGAGGCAAGTGCTCCAGGCCCTGATCAGGGGCCCTCTTCTGAAATTGCTTCAGTTCATCAAGTGTCTTTTGTATATGCAGGGCCTAAAACTGTGGTCTAGGAAGTGCTGAATAGAGGGGAGTTGTGGCCATGGGGCTCCTGTTCACGGAGCCCTGGGTGCTGTTGGCTGTCTTTGCTGCCAGGACCGCTGCTGGCTTCTGCTCAGCTCGTGCCTGCTCACACCCACAGGGTAATGTCCTCAGAGCTGCTCCCCAGCCAATATTGTTGTAGGGGTTATTCCTCCCCAGGTGCAGGATTTTGCATTTGTCCTTGTTGAGTTTCATAAGGCTCCTGTCAGCTCTCTCCTTCAGCCTGTCTAGGTACCCCTGAACGGCAGCTCTGCTCCCAAGTGCATTGATGGCTCCCACCATTTTGGAGTGAGCTGCAAACCTGATGACAGTGAGCTCCGCCACCTCCTCTGGGTCACTGCAAAGATGTTAACCAGGACAGGTCCCAGGACAGACGCCTGCAGTACTCTGCTTGTAACCAGCCTCCGGGCAGAGCATGACCCATTGACTGTCATCCTCTGAGCCCAACCAGCCAGTCAATTTTGTACCCACGTAGACTAACATTGCATCCTAACATTGATTCAGGAATATTGTGGGAGATCTGTTGAAAGCCTCAGTGAAGTCAAATGTGTCCACTTTTTCCTTGTTTGGCCTTTTACTGCTAAAGTATCCATATTGTTTCCCTTATTTTAAATGCTTTTTGCTGACACTGTTTATCCCTGTTCTTTGGAAATTTTTGAAGCAGCTCTTTTGACTGACTGGACCAGAATCTCTTCTTTTAATGAGTGGCCTTTCACTTTTGTTTTATTGAGTAAAAATCAGAATGAGTGATATTTGCTATTTAATAAAAGAGGTAACAGAGACCATTAAGGAAAGGAATACTAAAATTTCATAGTTTTTTCAATAAGTAATAATTTGCTGTGCCAGACTCTTTTTTAGGCTTTTAAAAAATGTATGTCTGTAGTGGAAATTATTTCTATTAATTATAAAGACAACTTATAATACAGTCTGGAAAGCTTTGTTTTCGTAGCAGTATCTTTCAAAAAGGTCATCTTTCAGCCTCAGAAATTGCCTTCAGGCAGACTCTGTTTAGGCTGATTTTTAAATGCATTCTTACAGATATCCTGCCCAGGTAAGTCCTATTAGAATGCAAAAGTTCATTTCTAAGTAGTTGCAGTCCCTGAACTATCCCAGTTTAGGGATCCAAATGTAATTTTTGTAGTTAAGAAACTCCACTGTGCCTTCATTCAGAAATTATGTTAAAACATACTTCTCTGCATATTTTGGGGGGATTCTTCCTTCTGTAGTACTTACACGGCAGTTTTCATGAAGGTAGCTGTCTAGTTGTCCTCCGCTGTGTACACAAGGAAACAGGCTTTGGGGACTTTTCACTTCAGTGGTGGAAATGAAAACAGAATGTATGCACAAACTGCAGAACAGTTGCCCTGGCCAAAGCCCACTCTGTTTCATCAGTTCGATTACATTTTTGTTCATGCAGTCAGATAATAAGAAAACAATGTATTTTAATTTCTTCATCCTGTTAAAAAATAAATATGTATGAAGCAAAGGCTAAGACTTTATTAATATTAAAGAAAAAACCTGTGCTTAGACAGAGGTAGTAAATGGAAATACTCTGGAGAAATACTTCGTATTATATGGAAATCTTTATGCATATAGTAAAAGACGGCATAAACAGTCTCCTTTTTATTCCAGGTGGTAAATGGTAGTGAATTTCTTGTAGAAGGGTGTCTACCAGAAGCTATGGGGCAGAATTAATTAGAGAAAGTCCCTTGTTTGGGATTTGAGCTCATCAAAACGACCCGATTGTGGGCTTGCACTCTGCAGCCATTTTTCAGGGCAGAGCGCCTAAGGCTAGAAGGTGAAGAGGAACCGCCTGTGTCAGCGTGCAGTGCAGAGAGGCAGGCGAGTACCCGGGTACCTCTGCTGTGAGCCGAGTTTGAAGCAGCAGCCCTGGCCAGGAGGGTAAGAGAGAAGGGGAGTGAGGCGGGGATGCACTAATGGGTACCTGGAGGCATGCTGCAGTCGCGATGAGCAGGCACTTCTCAGGCTCCTCGGCTCTGCCACCCTTCAGCTCAAAAAGCTCTGGGAAAGAGATAAGTCAGTCAGTTAAACACAATAATTATATTCCTTCAAAAGCGAGTGGAAGTGGCACATGTTCAACACAGATCTCCTCCCCCCTCTTCTTGATCGTAACAGAAGATTGGGGCGGATTTCCTATTCAGAGGCAATCAGTGAGCGTGGAGAGCGAGGGATGCAGGATGCCCTGGCTGACCTTCAGAAGAATTATTGTTTCTTTCACTCATGGTTTCTCCCCCCATCTCCCAAGGCTTGGGAGCTACAGCAGCTTTCTATTTAAAAACAGGTGCATAAGTGGAGCTGTCTGCTGCAGGGATGTAATTGATTCAGGACAACAGTGCCCCTAATCAGACAGCTGCTTTTGTCGTCCTGCCCTTTTGTGTGAGGGAATAGGAAAATAGCTATCACTATGCGTTTTAGTCAGGAAATATTCAGCAAATATTTGTCAAGTAACGTGTGTTTAGAATATTGCTTGAAATTATACATATATTTAACACTTTCCCCTCCTTTACTGCTTAAAGTGTCAGGCTTTAAAGGATACAATTTAATTAGCAACGGCATTTTAATACAGTTACTGGCACTGGCTGTGCTGTATGCAAATAATTTATTTCAGGGAAATTGTATTGAGATTGAAAACGTTTTTTTCTTTCCCAGGAAGTATTATAATTCCTAATTGACTGAAGCTTTGCTGATTTAGAAATGCATTCAGAGAAACCAAGACGCGAGTCAAGGGTATAGAGGGATTAAAGTTACTGTCACTCTTATGCAAATGTCTGTCACCTCGCACAAGGCTCACAAATTAAAATTGAAGTGCTGGTGTGCTGCTGCAGTCATGCTTTCAGAATAATCAGTGATGAATTCAGCTGACATACCACAACTGTTTCCTAAAACCAGAGCATCATTCTTGTGTAACACGGCACATTTATATTGTTAGAGAAGATTTATATCAATTTCATTCTGCATTCAGATTTTTGAAAGTTGCTAGATATGAACTAAGTGCACTTGCTTGCCCTGAAAATGAGTTTTCCATGTGCAGCACCATGCTTGTCATTACAGATTAGTGCATCGTTTAGAAGGAAAAGGGATAGATAGAATAGATAAAATATTTTGCATATGCATAATCAACACAATTGCAAATAAAGGCAAAAGTCTTGGGAGGCAAAACACAGCTGTAATGCTAATGCTGAGTGAATAATTTTCTTGATGAATTTAGCCTCCGTGTCTGCTCACCAAATGTCCTCAAACATATTGTAATTTCTGAAAATTTGGTTATTCTTTAGAATTGCTGCGCTGTTTTGGTTTTTTGTTTTGTTTTTTACTCTTCGGATTGCATGCAATTTGTGATTATAAAATATTTTATATTCAGCCTGCAGGCTTTATTAGCTAGTAGTCATCGATCACATAAACATACCTCATTTCTATCTACTGGTTGGATTGGTGTAACCCCTTTAGGAATACCATCTGCGAACGGTTGGCTCATAGCAAAGTGTTAGAACTTCGTGTGGTATATTATGGTATGTCCTAGAATTAGTTGCTTTCTGTATGTAGGAGAAAATTTTAAAATGTACATAGTTGCAGTCTTTGAAGGAAGGGCAAAAGATAAAAAGATGGTATGTTTCCCATGGGATATATTTTCTTTTCTCAACACGTTTTCATCCACTTGGTCTGGTTAGACTTATTCTTGCTGTTTTTCTGTGGAAGGGAATGTTGATTTGCTTTTTTGTCTAATGTTTATAATTCCATTTATAAGCAAATTAATAATGATCACAAGCATTTTGAGAGAGGATCTGTAAGAATTCTCTATCTGAAAAGAATTAGAACCTCTTTCTGGTACAATATAAACAATTTATTAACAAGGAATAAGGGAACAAGCATTATTTCAGAACAGTTACTGTCCTTCCTAGAGTGATTAGATGATTGCTTTACATTTTGTGGAAGGAAATATTTACTTTAGTATAAAATAAATAAGTTTTATTTCACTTTCTTATTCTGGAAACTGCTGTTTCTTACTGGAAACTGCTGCAGTGAATCCAATTAGGCAGTTCAGTATTGTCTTAATATACACAGGTTGCCCAATGATTCGGGAATATTCTCTGTGATCATGTTCTAATGGGTAGCAGACAGGTTATATCAAGAGCCATTACAGAAAGTATAAAGCTATAAACCTGTTGTAGTATTTTCATACAGAAATAAAATCTTGTGTTTTCAAAAACAGTAAATCAAGAATATAAATGTCCTTACAACTTGGGGGGGAGGGGGAGAGAGGGAAGACGTTAAATGTACTTATTTCATGCAATTTAAAACTATTTAGACATACAAGCACCAAACAACAGGCTGCTGCTTCCAGTAGTGTCTGTATTCTTGCATTTGCTTTTCCATAAATCCATTAGTCAGGCACCACTCTTCAACAGCCTCTGTATTGGGTTTTACAAAGCATTACATTCAGTTATTCTAAAATCAGCAAGTTATATATACCAGAAAAAAAATCACAAATACTGCATTTGTCAGTGGCTCTGTACCTGTGGTAGGGTTGCAATCAAACTCCCATACGATATTGTTAATGGTTCTGATTGCGTAATCATCACTCTCATAATACAGGAGAATGAATGATTGCCCAAAGCAAAACAGTGTTTGCAAAGAGCTTGTCGTATGCCATTTTCTTTCATGATACATTTAATGACCAAGTGCAAAACCTTGCTAACTCCATAGGTATTATTCAGGAACATGATTTATTTTAATGTGGGGATGGAAGGTCAAATTCATTTAACAATGCTGCATTTCCTCCACCTGTGTTCTTACTATGTTTAGTGTCTAGATGTTGACTATCAAACCATGTTTCTCAAGGCTTTATTTGAGAAAATTATCTGGATGCAGTTTTTATGTCTGTGACGTGCACTGTGTTTTCAGGAATTATTAGGAGTAGATCAACCGGATGGATCCCTTTAGCACCTGTAATTTTTATTCTCCATTTTGCGGCTTGCTTTCATCCCTACCCACAAGCATTCATCCCTGGTGAGGCACGCAGTATTGCTGTTGGTGCAGTGGCTGTCTGGGGTCTCAGGGCTTTGCTCGGGGTTAAAGCTGTTCTCTTGTAGGTCCTACCTTTGCAATTTATTAAAGCAGTACACCCCAGTGAGACATATTGACTATTGCTATCCTTCCACATCATGAAGCAACAATTTACAAACTGGAACTACCTTTTCTTTTTCCCTCTGAAAGTAATTATTACCTACAAAGCTGTAATAAATCAGAGCACTTAAAGATGGCCCAAGGGAGATTTTATGTTCATAAAACCTTGTCAGTCAGGGTTTGGTTTTGCAAAAACTCCAAGGAAAGTTCCTTGTTTTGTTTTTACTTGAACTTTCAGAGCAATGAAGTTAAGAAGGTTTGGACTAAAGGTTCTTGTTAGGCTTTTTTTTTTTTTTTTTTTTTTTTAAATACTGTTATCAATGCTAATTCAGATATTAGATATAGTAAATCAGTTCTCTCTAATTCCCTGGCTGCAAAACATTCAAGCTGGGATGAAGAAAACATACACATTTTTATATCTTTCACAGATCTACCTATGTCTAGCCAGACCATTTAATTGCTTATATTACTCTGTATTTGAGGATGATTTGCCTTGAGCAGCGAGATACCTTGCAGAAAAGGACATATCGTGCTCTCAGCAGTGCTGGAGAGCTAATGCTAGGCTAAGCCAGAGCATTGACACTGGTGGTGTTAGAAGGGTGCACTGACTGTACTGGGAGCTGCGGACGTTTTATGTGCTCACAGAGGTTACTGCAAACGCAGGCACCTCAAGTCCTTGCTCTAGAGTGGCAACATTATTTTGCATACTGCAGATGTATTTTGCATTGTGCACAATGTTATTGAAAGTGCCTTGAAGTACTTCTGGTAGAGGATGCAAAATATTTCATGAGATGAGGGGTTGGACTAGATGATCTTTAACAATCGCTTCCAACCCAAATCATTCTATGATGATATGATGATATGATGTACTAGAAGAAATCTCTTGAAAGAGAAGTTAGCTCCAACATTGTCAAAGATGGTGCTGTTACAGTGATTTGGGCAAAGAAATACGGCAATTCTGCTCCTGCAAACACTGAAAACCAAAATGATTTCTAAAACTATTCTAAGTACTGAGCCTTTAGTTTTATCTCAGTAAAATGGATTTCTTCTCTTAATAGAAAAGTCATTCCTTTTTTATAGTGAATTAAGTCAGAGTTTCCAAAGTTGATATATATGCTCTTTTAACAAACCGAATGGGACTAACTTAATGGCAGTTTTTGGTAGGGCAGACAAGGTTAAAAGCATTAGTGGAGAGAGCAGAGACATAGCCTGTCTAGAGAATATCTGTTGGAATAGTCGAGGTGGTTTTAGCAAGGAGAGTGTAGTTACAAACCGTTTTCTGTTTACTGTCTTTCTTCCAGACGGTAACTCTACTAACCAGTTAGTACTTGTAACGCAAAGAAGTTGGGGGGGAAGAGGAGGAGGAAGAAGTGCTGATGCACTCATGAAGCTACATTGGGAGTATCAGAGGTGTAAAGATGAATTGACACAACTGCGGAAGACAGAGCACAGCCCTACAGCGTGGTTCAGGTGGGCACGGGCTGGAGCTGGTGATTTCTCATGTCTTAAGTCCTTCCTGTCTGTTGTCCCTCTGCTCCACTGCAGCAAAGGTAAAGAGGTCACAGGAAAAAAAGTTATCTTCCAATGATGTATATTGTAAGCAACTTTTTGTAGATTCCCTTATCTAGGAATGAAGCTGTTACTGTAATTCTTACTGTATTTGTGGAGTAGCTGCAGGCCTGATTAAAAAACAAACAAACAAACAAAAAAATGTCTAAAATGGGTGGGGACCATTAAACTGCTGATTGGCTGGTTAGACGTGTTTGAGAAATAAAAGTATTACTTTAGGTAACAGTCTAGACCAGGGCATAGTGACAATGCATTGATACGCAGGGCCAGCTATCTAAAAACACTAGACCCCCATTAAAATAGACACTTTTTTATTATTATTAAAAAGTCATTGAAGTATGAAATGCAATGTTAAGAGAACAATGAAAAAGGAAAATTAAAGAATTGCAAATAATTCTTCCATTTCAAACACCCTCCAATTAAGTGCCTATGTAATCTCTGCTAGTCGTTAACTAAGATCAGCTAATGAAGAATGCACAAAACAGTTGGGCTGTAACTCTGCTGTCGAATCAGTCCTGTGAATAAAACTGTTACCCGATAGTAACGAAGCGTTATTGAAGCTGATTGATAGCAAAACTCTTTTGATGGGGAAAGAGAGGAGCCAGGATCTCGCTCTCCATCTTTTGCTAGTGGAGGGACTTTTAACATCATTGAAATGGGAAAGAAATTCTGCTTCAACTTTTCACTGAAACACCTCCAATAAATAGGATTATACATTTGTAATCTCTTCTGTTCTAAAATAAACTCAGCAGACTAACAAGTGCCCGCTCAAACAACTGAGTGGTCTGATTGCAGAAGGTGAACGGTAACTCTGAAATGAAGAGGCAAATCATTCCCTCTTTAATTTCTAAACATATATATTGGGAGAATTAGTGAAAAAACATGTTCTCAACTGCCAATGATACACCCATAAAAGTATCACAAATCACACACACAGTCCTACATACGTTTAACGGCATGTTCCCAAATGACAGGAATCTTCTCCACTTTTAACATGTTAAAATCTATGCATGAAATCAGACTGTGGGTGAAAAGGAGCAAACATAGAAGTGACACTGGATGAAAAGGTGAAACACTGAAGAACTAAACCAAGATGTTACTTTGATCTTACAGTCCTTATGAGCAGCGAGAAGCACGAGCTCCTTTTTGATACTCTACAAAACTTCAGTACCTTGGGGTTTTTGGGGGGGGGGTTTTGTTGCCGTTTTTTCTTTTCCCCTTTAAAGCTCCCTTGGAGATGTCACTCCTTCCTCCCTAATAAAGATTTGCGAGTCGTGCACATATTAACTCCAGGCTCAGCAGTCCTAATTTATAGGCTTTGTAGCTGCATGTAAAAATGCAGTAGGGCTCCCAGCTGGCAGGCTGTCTGGCTGCCCTCTGGGACAGCCCCTTGGATTGCGCTCATGCTGGGCTCCTTCCAGCAGCTTTAGTCACCCCTTGCTAAACCTGCTGACAAGGATCTGTTGCCCATCTTTGTGTGGAGGATGTAGTGGCAGCAGCAACAGCTTGTTAGTTTTAAGCTTGTTTACTTCTTTTTGGCAACTCCTTCCCCAATTCAAAGGGGCATCTGAGAGGTCATAGTTGCAGCCCTTCTGCTTCCCTTCCTCGCTGCAGGCACGTGCAACCTCTGTTCACCTTGCTGTAACAAGGTGAATCTTTTAATCTTCCAATTCAAAGCCAAAACCTGCAGAAGGGTGTTCAAAAGCAATAATTACTTTGCATTTCTGTATAATGTCATCATCTTGAAAATTGTATTCATCAGTGAACCTCTGTGAGAAAGTCAAGAACATCTGGTCCTGGAAAGATGAATATTAGGTGAACGTCTAGTTTGACCATTGTTCACCATGAAAAATGACTTTCCATCATAAGAAGATGATATTTACTTGGCATTGCTTTGTATCCATAAATCTCAGCTCCTTTTAGTCTTGCCAAAGCAGTTTTTATTCTGAAAAGAAAATGTCAGAGAGTTGAGAACTTTAAGACTTTTGTCTGAAGTTGTTGCTGTTATATGGAAGATGCATGAAAGTTATAATGATGGGGAGAAATGTAAAAACCTTAAAATAAACTTTTTTTGGAACTGGAATGATCCAATGAAATGAGTAGAATTACTGTAGTATAAATCATGGTTTGGCCCAAAGTCTGAGTATATCTGCAGTTTTTTGTAATTCCATGTAAGGCCCTTGTAATTTTGTCAGCATACAGCGTGCACTCAGTGTTGCCATTTCCTTCAGGTTAGCCCTGGTCACGCTTGTCTCCATTATTTTCTAAATGGGCTGAATGGTGGCAGGTTTTTTCTTCACCTGTGAAGAAAAACAGAAACAGGGAAAAGGATCGCATAATGCTTCCTTAAACCGGACTGTCAACAACCCCTAACTAGTTTCCAGAGAAAGCAAATGTTCACTTATGTTTTCATAGCACAGAAACCATCATCTCAAACCAGGATTAGTGCCAGCAAACTCTGATCCCTGAATAAGCAGTTTACTTGCTCAAACTCTTAGGCTGTATGGGAATCGGCACTTTTCTCCCCCACAAATACCTCTGTTACTTGAGATAAGTAGTCCAAGTGTTGCATGTATTCATGCTCAAGGGTTCATACTTCGAATTTCAGTTGAGAGAGTTATTGTGTGTAAAACCTGATACCTTCCCTTCACTCAGCCTTTACTTGCTATTTAGGGTTGGTTAATAACAAGTTGCAACTATATGAGTAAGTGAATTTTTCACATTTGTATGGGATTAGATGGGATCTAATCTGATGGGATTGGATCGATTTCCTCTTTGATCCATTCGGTGTGCCTCATTTGGGAAGTTCAAGTTTTTGGGCAGGCCCAGCACTGCTTGAAAGCTGCTGACTGGGGAGCTGTCAAAACCTAGGTCATAACCTAAATGCTAGTGTCAGTAGGACATCCAGCGTTAAGTTTCTTCAGGTCTAGCTTGGGCTGCTTCTAAAATCTTGAAGAAAGATGTCTGAGGCACAAGGTCTGGGGGCATGTGTTCAGTCTCTTCCCTCCAAAGCAGCAGGAACAAGTGGAATTGTTGGGAGGTCACCTGGCTGAGACCTTGGAATGAGCTGGTGGCACAGCTTGGCACATGGTGTTGCGGTCGAGTCTGCATTGGACCAGTGCCAGGCTGGAAGAGAAGAAGTCGGGGGTGCGTTTCATCAAGTGTGCTGTTAATAAGCTGCATGCACGCTCCTCATTGGTACTGTGTGCTTTCTTTTTTTTTTTTTTGGTCAGTTTTCTTAGTTTCTTCATTGGCTTCCTGAAATTCTCCAAGGAGAACTGAAAAGCTTTAATAGGTAATAAAATAAAGCCTTTTACCACAACAATAGTGAAAAAATGACATTAATTTCTCAAACTATGTGGTGCTGAGGGTTTTCTGTAGTATTTGGGGGTGTGTGTGTCTTTTTATTTCTTCTAATATTTTTTAATTAGTATTTCTTAAGCAATATCACTATTCTGAGAGATACAGAATACTTATTGCAGAAGTGGGAGCACAGGCAACTCGGGTATTCTGAACCAAAATCATAGGAACTGGAAAGTCCAGGGTTGCAGGTTATTCCTGCTACGGGTGAAGGCACTGTAAGCGCTCACAGGCTTCGCAAGGGTGCAGAGACATCTGGGGTGATTTTCTCCTGCAAAAGAGTCAGAATTAGCTCTCTTAGTGCTTGTCTGCAGGGAAAATTTGCCAGTGTAAATAAACTGCTCTAGTTACACAGGTATAACTCCTTCTTCGGTCACTCTTGCTTCAGGAGGAGCGCCCGGGCAGGGAGCTTATACCAGAGTAACCACGGCAATGTACTGCCATACAAGTATAGCGAGGCCATTTGCCAGCTGGTGCATGCCAGGTGGTTGCCATCTGAGATGTTCAGGACAGCATTGCTCATGGTGAAAAAAAATGCCAAGCTGTGCCAGGGCCTTAGGCAGGACACACATTCCCGTCAACGCCCTGAAAATAAACATTTTAAGTCATAAGTCAAATCATTTCCCTATGTATATAAGCTCCAGCTGCCTTTGAAAACCTCCTATCACAGCTTTCTTTCACAGTTCAATTTGACAAAAAGATGAGTTTAACTGTTAATATTCAGCACACTTCTGATGTTTGATCCTTAACTCAGTTTCTCACCACCCCACTTTCCTACCGCCCCTCTTTTTCTCCACCCTGCCTGTGGGTGCAGAGCAATTCCTGACTGAGGGAAAGGCTGGGAAAGGGATGAGGTGACTAGCTGGAAGCGTGGGTGACCTGGCTCCAAGCTTGCTTTGCTGCAGACTTTCTGTATGGTCTTGGGTAAGATAATCCCTCTGCGGTTTGATTTGTGCCCTGCGAAGGTGAGGAGCAGCACGTCCGTGACTCCGGGAAGAGTTGCGAGTTGTGATAACCACGTCAGAGAAGATGACTTGCGCAGGTTGTGCAGGCTGAGAGGTCAGGTCAGTATCTCAGCTGCGTTGCATTTCCCGGGAGATAGGGGCTGAAAACTTGGCCATTCCCCAGCCAGGCTGCCTTTCTGGAGCAAATCCACTTTGCCCTCCCTCCTCTTCTCTTACTGAGCAGTCTTCCAGAGCCTTAACTGCCCAAAGCATGTTTCTGTTTGTATTAACGCACTAAAAAGTATCTTTCTGAAAAGGGATAAATCCCCTTGAAAACCCTTGTGGCCTCTGATTATTACAACCTGAAGAAATAATTGATTTTAAAGCAGGAAGGTTCACAACACTTCTCAGGTCATTTGTCTTACGAAGATTTGGCTGGAGAAGGACAAACCTCATGCAGAGAGAGATGTTCTAAAGAAGTTGACTTTTCGATGTAAAAGATACCACAGTTCATTATGGGACAGGCTCTGCTGTTACTGTCAATGTTTGCTAACAACAGGTTCAGAAAAATTGGCAGCACTGGATGTTAACGTTGGACACCGAAAAAAAACAAAAAGAAAAAAAAGCGGGGGGGGGAGGAACCATTAAATCTGAACTAAAGCTAGGTTGCTCTTCATCTCTTCATCATCCACATGTAGCCTCCCATGCTTGGCCCTGTCTGGACTGGAGTTATTTATTTGATTAGTGTTTTTTTGCAGGGTGTTCCTGAACTGCTGGATATTTTGTGTGTGTTCATCAGCTTGTATAATTTGCTCTTACTTGTCTTAGACCAATCTCTGTCCGAGGGGGAAAACAGTGCATGTCTTATGTGGGAACTCCATTGTACAGGTGTTAAAAGCAGCTGTTCGAATCCTGTTATTCAATCTTTTCTTTACTTCATTTCAAATGGGACAATTCAGACTGTGAGTTTAGCTCAAGGATATACAATGAGGGTAATCAAACGTCTTTATATAGCCTCAAATTTGTGTCATAAATAAGTGCAAAAAAGGCATCCAAACGCAACATTGAAAGTTAGATGGCAATTTATTTCTACAGTGTAATCTGGCAGTCATTTCCCTGGCCTACAACAGGCTTGGAAGTGCTCTGCTGTGGTTTCTAGAAAGAGACCCACATGAACGTAAACATGCTGATGTTAAATGTACCTTCTGTGTTTCAGAATTTGCGTTTACTTGTGTAACTGTAAGCGTACAATATCCCTGCCATAAAAATGAAGCGATGGGCTAATATTTTATCTGTAGTCATCTGTGTTCCCTCTTCCAGCCATATCACTTTTTCAGTGTTAGACGTCTGGTGATGGGAGAGACAAGCCGTAGCTTTTTGACAGTAGATGGATTGCATTACCTGTCTGGTCTGGTCCTTGGTCAGAATACTGGACGGGGTGATGGAGATGTGCTTAGTGGGTAGGAACTGCCAGGTTCACTCCCTTTCCTTATCCAGGCTTTGGCCTGCTTTCCCTCCCTCCCCCCCAGGTTAGTGAGCAGCTCTGGGAGGGCAGCACTCAGCTGAAATTCACCCACTTCTGTTTTCTCTTAAAAGCTGTCTCTGGTTGCGTATCCCTTTCCTTTTTTTTATTCTTAGTCTGCATAGCAGGAGTAGTTTGTTCTTGTTTCTTTCAACATGCAAAGCAAAACAGTGCTGTGTCCTTTCAGATCACTGATGGATCTTTGTTGCTTTTTTGAGAGGAGGCAACCCAGGGTGGCAAAGTCGGACTGGGCCTCCAATCCAATAGGCGTTATTCAACTGCGCATAGAACCTGAGATGCTTTTGCAATCGTAGCTATTTAGGGGAAAGCACACAATATATTCAATGCTTTGTAGGATTTGTTTCTGTGCAGTTTCAGCGGTGATGGAGCTCGCTTGCTTGGGCTAAACAGTGATGGTGGGGACGTTTCGTTCAAAACTCTCTGTGCTAAATTAAAAAAAAAAAACAACAAACCTGGTATTTCTACAGACATACCGGCTATAAATAATTATCTTTGAGACCACTGGTAAGTTTTGTAGCAAGTTTTATTCAAACATGTCCTCTGCCGAAATGACTCCATATACTCAATCTACTGTACCTGCAGGTTTGGGGAGGAGTTTCTCCAGTAACCACCGCCCGAAAAGCTCCTTCCTGGGCAGCGCCCGCCAGGCCGGCAGCGCCGCCGCC
>NW_009206976.1:0-3892 GCF_000690835.1 Fulmarus glacialis | reverse complement strand
CTTAATGATTCTATGATTCTATGATATCTCCAGGTCTTCGGTTCACCGGTGGCCAAAGTCAGCGATGCCCGATGCTATGCTGTTGCTTGGCCTGCGATGAACTTGCAGTTTCTGTTTTGTTCCCCAGGGATGGGTCTCAATATAGCAGGAAAACAAAGCCTGCGACTGGCACCGCTGCAGGCAGGCTTAGCAGAGGCAATGCACCATCCCCCTGCCTGCCTGCCTGCGGGAAGCCTGGCAGGGCTGCCTTCATGCCATCACTTGACTCCCGGTTATGTGACTCACTCTCGCTACAAATTAAGTGCCACTGGCCTGATTTCACAGCAACTGCACTGTTTCACCCCGACGGGAGATCCAGGGCAAGGGGACTACAGGTGGATGAGCAGGTCTGCTGATACAGCTTTTTTTGGCTAGAAGCGGCAAGCCTGCCACCCCGACCTTCCTCCTCTGCACCGGGCAGAGCAGCAGCACCGTAGCACAGGGGCAGGAGAAACTTGCACAGTCAGAAGTTTTTTTATTATCCCGCCCTGCCAATCTGGCACCTTTTAAGGACACTATTTTCTTTTCCCCCTTAAAGAAAATACCATGACTGTTTTGCAAATGGGATGGCTATTTTAACTTCTTAGCGTGATTTATATTCCATTCCCCGCTGGCTGCCGTCGAGATTGGCCCAGTCCAATCCGCTACACATTTCTGATTTAGTACCGTCCTCACGACCCCTCGGTAACTTCAGCGCAGGAGACAGGATGTTATCAAAAAGCTGGAGTAATGCATAGCTGCACCTGAGCACAGCCAGGGCAAGCCGCACGCTGCTATTTTGGGAAGCTTTTATACCTTGTATTTTTCCTTTTCAAATGCACTCACATTGCTGCTTAAAATACAGAATCTTTGTTAAAAAAAAGGCCGTTCTGTTCGCCTTGGCAGTGTGTAATTATGGGAGAGAGAAAACGCGGACATTATTACAGGGCGTCTTTGTGGAGGCAGAAAGCGCGAGGAGTTTGCTTGTGGGTGCCATGCCAGTAAACAGCTGGTCAGGCAGCGGGGCGATGCGGTCGGCTGGGTCCCGGGACGGGGGAAAAGAGGCCCCTCGCCTTTCCCCATCTTCACACAGACCCTTTGGCTAAGCAGTCTCTTTGTGGTCGTACTGCAGGCAAAATCAGTAACGACACGCTTGCTGTCGCTAGCAAAGGATTTGCTCCAAATTCTTGCGAGGGTGTGACTTTTCATCAGAAATTAACACCCACCTTTTAATTGCTGAGGACTAGCACTGTCTAACGGGCACTGGGGCGCAGCAGAAAGCGTTCCCAGTACCTACAGGGGATGGGCTATTTCAGCATTGTTCTTCCCATTCCTTAAATCTATTTTTTCTTCAAGCCTATCTGTTCTGGGACCATTTTACAGAGTGATTTGTTGAACCAGTTCAGCTGATAAACCTGATATCATAAACGAATAAAACAAAACCAAGGAACAACCCCAAACCAAATGGAAAATAGGAAAGTCAGGATTGTTAAGAAGGAACTGAAAGAGACATAACCGTAGCAATAAATGAGAGGTGTCAAATACCAATTCACCAGAGTGAATGCCTCTGAGACATAAACCCAGAGCTTTCCTTCAAAAACAGTGAGTGGAAGGACATGCTACCAAGTGCTGCCATTTTGAAGGGACTTTGGCCAACTCATGGGCTCAGCTTATTTTTAAGGGCTTGTTCATCTGAATTTATGAACAGGTTATAATATAAATGGATCCCTTGGAATCCAATTTACTTCAAAATCAAATCTGCAGCAGTGAAACTACTCACAATTAAAGGGGTCGGTTATCCGTGACGCAGGGTCTGAGGAAACCTGTTGCAGAATTTATGTAACCTCATTGTAGAAGGGAAGGGGGGGAAGTCCCAGAGCTCAATGGGTCATGATAATGGGTTTTCAGTGAAAAAAGGACCTAACTTAGCTTCAAGTAGAATAGGAAAATCAGAATCCAAAGTAAATGGTATTCCACGCTTTCATACAAGTAGATATTAAAGTAGTTCCGGGAAAGAAGAGGAAGAAAATAAGACCTTCGTTAAGGTGGTTGTATTTCATCAAGCTAGCATTTGTTTGTACAAAAAACCAAATGTCATTAGCCTTGTTTATTTTAAATTATTAGCAATGAAGAATTCTTACTGGAAAATTGGTATTGCAGAAGTCCAACCTGTCAGTGTACTCTCATTTTTGAAGAATAATGTCTAGCAATTTCATTTGATTTTTAACACACTCTTTTTACATCATGCATAGCTTCCAATATTGCCCCTTCCATCTCTAGGTGTATTTGTTCCTATTGGACTCTTGGATATTCCTGAGACTAAAAATATTTGGACCCAAATGTCCAAAGGTTGCTTCTGATGGTCTTGGTGACTGAGTTTATGAGTGAGTTCTATCTTGACTTGAGATAGCTTGGATTTTATTTTTAACAAATTGTGAACAATCACAAAGCCAGGTAGATTCAATACATTGATCTAGCACACTTGAAAACAGTATCTTGCAATATCTCAAATTCATCACCAAGATACCGAGAAACCAGAAGTCATAGCAAAATTTTGTTCACAAATATTTATCCATCAGATGAGACTTTAAGTGGTTACGTCTTTGCTGCTTCAGTATCCCCCAGCTTCCCACATTGTGCTGGTCTGTGCTGGGAAGGTTGGCATAAAAGTAAAAGAGCAGATTCTAGTTTTAGCTCAGCTGGCCCAGCAACTGGTGTCTACTACTGATGGGGTTTCTGTGGCATGCACCTTTTGTACTAAAAATTGGGTAAGAACTGCCATCTTGTTCTACGTGGTGCACCCAAGACTCATCATAAGGTAAAGACCTTTTGAGCAATGCCAAAGTAAACTGACTTGGAACAAGACATGGGAGACATATTGGACTCCAACAACTAAACCCATTAATTGTAAGCCCATACCTAGGCTTTTTCGTAGACTTCTTCTGGCAATAATATGCATAGCCATTCTATTTATTGGAAAATTGAGGATTTTTTCAGGTATATGTTCATTGCGTCTCATACGCTGGATATATGGTATGTCAATCTGGAACAGCTGTGGGCTGTGCAGGTTGATCATGTTTCACTTGCAGGTTACCGCTCATCTCTGCATCTTGTGTTGTTTTTTGGCTCTTTTAGAACTGGAGAATAGCTTTATAATTTAAGACTTTATGTGCATTTATAGAAATTTAGACTTATAAAGCTGGCTTCTGAAAAAGCTCTAAATAATCTTTCCAGGCTACTCAGCATGTCAGTAAGCCTTCATTCTGCCAAAAAGTGTTTTTATCCCCTGAACCCCTGTGATGCAACTACACTGAACTGTCAGTAGCTTTCTGTTTTGCAGGCTGTAGGCTTAAATTACTTAACTGAAAATTAATGTAAATGAAACTCTTCCAGTCCATATGGCAAGACCCAGCACGTGCAATTATGGGTGCAGTCCACTGCCCTTCTGCCAAAAGCCCCAGATAAGTGTACCTCTGTCTCTCTCTTACTTACTTTTGGGTGGAGAGGAAGAGGATGCTGCTGTAGGAGAGGAAGCAGGAGAGTCTGTTCTACTTGCACAAGCCGGGAAGTTGCTTCTATGAGTCGGGACATCTTGCTGCGCAGAGCCGTCTCTTGCCTCGCCAGCTTGGCCGGCCCAGCCTCTCTGGGCTGGGCTCACCTGGGCTGAGAGAAGATAGGTCTCCACTCTCTTCTCCTTCCTTAGGGCTTTTCCTTGGGGCTTTTCTCTCTTCCTCCAGCTTCTGAGCCCCACCGGGCTCGGACACCTCCATCTCCTCTCCTGGGCTGTGCCAAGCTGGGCCAGACCTGCCGGCGCTGAAGGTTTGGGTGTGGGAAGGCTGCGGGGGGCTGCGGGGAGGATGGGGGGCTGCGGCAG
>NW_009206975.1:3351-4262 GCF_000690835.1 Fulmarus glacialis | reverse complement strand
CCAGCGCTCTGCTCCGCGCTGCCCGCGGCCTGGCCGGCTCTGTGGGGCAGCACCCACAAACCCGGCGCGTCTGCAGACACCCCGGGGTATGAGCCACCACAGCAGCTGCCGCCGCCCCAGCCCACAACCCAGCTGTAGCAGCGTCTCTGCCTCATTCCTGCAGAGCACACCGCAACCCTTCCAGGGCATCCGGAAAGAAAGTCTGTACCTTGCCCCTCAGCTCAGCCCTCCCTCTGTCCCGTCCCACTGCATCAGTCCATCGATGCTGTTCACCCAGAAAGAAGCCAGCCAAGAGGAGCTGAAGGACTGTCCTGGAAACACAGCAGCCTGAGCCAGTTCCAGCCCGGCAAACCTCTACGCAGGGCTCTGCAGGACATGGGGTGTCCTGCTGCCAGCTCCCCTGCCCTAACCCCAGGATGCACTACAGCGGAGTTGCACAGCCAGGGAGCAAGGGGCTTAGGCAGCGGATGCTCAGGGCTTAGCTCCCCCTCACCGGTCTGTGCAGAGGGGCAGGCTAGAGGCTGCCAACATCATTCAACAGACAGGACCTCATCCCAGGCCACCCAGATAGGAGGCAGCACTTGGACCACCGCAGACACCTCTGTTACGTTGCCTGCAAGGATTTTGATAGGGTTAAGAGATATGAATGTTCTTCTTTCCAGCTTCTTGTGTCCCAAACTGCTGCCTGAATGATTAAACAGCCATGGAGCAAGGGAGGACATGGGTGGGAGACAGTGAGAAGGAAAGAGGCCTGGAAGCCAGTCACTTCCTTGATAGAAGAGCTCAAACAAAGGCCTCACAGGAGATGGAGAAAGAAGATGCTCCCGGCCATAGCCAGAGGTCATGGAGGGAGAGGACCCACAGCTATGCACAAGCAGATGAAGCAGCTTTTCTGTCATCCTGAGACTCGA
>NW_009206975.1:0-3322 GCF_000690835.1 Fulmarus glacialis | reverse complement strand
CGCTGCTGGAAGGAGCTGGTCCTGAAGCACTGCCACTCTCAATATAATCCTACATGCAAAGGAAGAAGCAGCAGCTCTCCAAGCTTCTAAGCAGTGTCCAGGTACTGGCACGTGCACCCTGGGCCACTGGATCTCCGGACAGCTCACCTCACCTCACCTCAGTGGGAAAGACAGAACAGCCCACAGATGCCTGAAGGTTGCAAATATACGAGTAGCAACTGCAAGAAACTGCTTGAGCCCAGGAGACCTTCTTAGGAGTCTGGCTGCTATGGAGCTCCCACATCCCTTGCCGGTCCTGCAGCAAGTCTGTGGCTTCCTGAGAGTGGGTGGGTGGCTTTGGAGATCTGGAATCATCTGCCTGCTCTTCCTGCTTCATACAGTGGGAAAGAAACACTTTCATCTCTATTCTGCTGCAGAAGAGTAGACAGTAACCAGGGTCAGGGGCGGGGGGAGAAATCTCCCATATGCACAGGGGGTATAGTGAAGACCCAGAGAATTTGTGCTTGTGGGGCTGAGGATTAGCAGCAGGTGGCATGGAGCACTTTGGCTGCCAATGCAGAGTCTGGTGCAAGCACTTTGCCGAAGAAAAGGAGAGCTTTCGTTTCTGTGTGCCACCTCTGTCTGTTGGAGCACAAGGCCTGACAAGATAAGAGAGCTCTTATGAGGATGTCAGTGTCTTCACCAAGAGTACTTATAGGTCCTGCCCTGATTCTGCCCTTCCCCAGCGATGGAGGACGGCATCCCAGCAGCCACACTATCAAACAGGGCTGATCTGGCAGTTTGCTCTTGAAGGCCCAGACGGTGCCCCAAGAGACTAGAAGAAGGCTGAGCTATCAACTGCAACATGTCGCTTTGTACAACAGGTACTACCTCTGGATACACTCTTCTTAACCAGACCCCAAATTTTAAATGGTCTCTACCAGACTCACATGACTCACATTTGTGTCTTACACAAGGGCTGGGTTTGCAGTAAGAACTAGATGACGATAGTGTCTAAACCAGAGGTTTTCACAAAGAAAATTGGTATTTTGGTCTGTTAGTCACCTAGTATGTCCCCATCGAGGAAGTCATGGAAGCAGGGGAACCCACCCATTTGGTGGGAGGGTATACTGAGACTTTCACAGGCCTTTGAACGGGAAGTGAAGCTGTCACGAAGCAAAGTATTGTGACTTTGAAAAATCAATGAGAAGGCAGTAGATGAAGAATAGGATTGACCCATTGCTTTGCTCTTCACAAAGTCCCAGCTGTTCATTGATCTTACTATGGATATGGTAAGCATGGTGAGGAGAGTTGGGTGTCACAGGTGACAGTTATTCAAGCAGGATCAGGGGGTCCCGTATCAAGAATGGGTGTTGTGACAGTCAGAAGAACCCTGTGTTGGTAAGCACACGAGCTCTTTGTTATGTTCATAGGGAACAACACAAAACTTCACCCGGTCCCTGACTGAATCAGTTACTGCATCAACCCAAGAGAGGGTCTCAGACCACTGCCTGGATCTCGATGGAGACCTCTACAGCTCAGGAAGAAACGTGCTCTCAGGAGAGGTGTGGAGAGCTGGGGGTGTGAGTACCTTTATGCTGGGGGTCATACTCTTTGTTGCAGCTGTAGCAACAAACCAAATTCCAAGCTTTGCTGCTTCTTACCACCAGTTTCACTACATGCCTCTCCCCTCTCAAGAAGTGTGACAACAGCTGGAAGCAAGATTGAAACATAGGAGACGCAGAGAGAGGCCCTAAAATAGAGCATTGATTCCTTTAGCTGATCCAGCAAGCAACTGATCTTGTCTCCATAGACACCTGCACGATGGAGATACTAATGGAGCCGAGGGACAGAAATAGTCACTTTAGGGCATAATTCACTTGATGTCAGCAAAACAGACAAAAGGAGGCATTTCTTCTTCACAGGGTTCTTCTACAGATAAGAGATCTGTGGAACACCTTGCCCCAGGATGTGGCTGATGCCAAGTTTATCTCTCCTTTCTGGTGGACCAGCGGAGACTAGATAGGTCACAGAAAAGGAATTGGTCAAAGGTTACTAAATACGCAGAAACAACACCTGGCTCAGGAAGCCCTTAAAGTGCAGGTGGTTGGATACTAGGGAAGTGTTATTTTAGAAAGTATGGCACAGGTTGTGCTCTCTTACTCTTCCCCAGACAATTGCTTTTGGCCAAGGCCACAGATAGGATGCTAGTACAAACTGCATTATAGATAGTTTTTGATGCCTCCTGTTGATACGAATCATCTTTCTCTTCCTTAATTGTGGAAAAAGCCCACAGCAACCATCCTGGCTTTCATCTGAGATGGCTGGTAAAACAAACCCTGTTGTCCATCTCCAAGGGCCTTGGCTGGTACAGTCAGGAGAAACATTAGGTAAAGGAGAAGGTGGGCACCTTTGGCCTGACAAATCCTCTTGGACTTGGGCAGAGCAGCCCACAGAGTCAGGTCCACATGGGCACATGCTTGTGCAGAAGGACAAGCGTCCTTCACAGCTCCAGGGCAAGCACAATACTAAGAGACAGCTAATAGCAGCGAATGAACAGCGGTAGCAAGACCTATTTCCTTCCATCATATGAGCCAGTCACAACAGGACAAGTCTTAGAGATTTCTCGATATCAGAAATGGCCTCTGTCTGGAAGGAGAGGACATGTTGGGCTTAGCTATGGAGGGAGATCAAGCACAATACAGTTCACTTCCCCATAGACTGGGAAGATGTGGCCATACAGACAGCTACTTTTGGCCAGGGCAGTTCTGTCCCCGAGGAGACTTTCACAACAGAAGTGAGATCACACTGGGCTTTTGACTCAGCACAGTGGCCTGGGAGCACCCGAGGAGCACCAAAGCCCCAATAACCCACAAAGGCAGTGGGGAGGCAAAACGCCACAGTTGTCCTGCTGAGGGATGAGGTTCAAGGGGTACCCGAGTGAGGGAAACAATCTTCTGAGGGAAGAACAAGGCAGGGCAAGGAAAAGACCCGGGCTTACCCAGGAGAGTTTAAAGGGAGGATGATGAACACACAGCCGAGCACTGCAAGAAGCAGCAGAGACTGCTCAGCATGCACCCATGCCAGGAAGCCTGTGAGACAAAGGTGGATCTCACTGGTGACCAGGGGACACAGCTCTCGGGACAGGCCACGTCAGCGAAAGCCAGCAGTTGGTTTGTCTCAGTCTCGCTGCAGAAGGGACACCTCAAGCCCTGTGCTGCAGGAGCTGAGGTGGAAGAGAGCAAGAGCTGGAGCTGGCTGAGAAATAGAGAGCAACAAGTCACCGAGGCTGATGCCTGCACACTCAGGGGAGCGGCTGCGGCTCACAAAGGCGAGGGCCCCG
>NW_009206974.1:382-1739 GCF_000690835.1 Fulmarus glacialis | reverse complement strand
ATTCTATGATTCTATGATTTTCACTTAATCTGTTGGATCTGCTGGTCCTGACTTGTTGACTGTATGGTTCTGGGGGCATGCATTCTGTTGTGTGAAGATCTACATACTTGGGTATGTTAACAGTGAAGTGTTACGTGATTTAATAACTTGTAATCAAAAAGTGGCAGACATCTGAATAGAGAAGCAGTATTTTACACATGAGCACCACAGGTTTTGTAACTAGCTGTAGGCACACAATTAGGTATTTATGCTGTTTTGCAAATTTCTACAAAACAAATCTTCATTGCTATTTTAAAACCATGTCTTTATTCTTTCAGCTTTACTTACTCTTCTTTTCTTTTTTTTAAATAGTGGAGATGGGAAACTTCCTGTATGTGTTGCAACAGGAGACCCTATCCTGGAGTATCAGTTCTGGATGTGCAGTGTATGTAAGCATTGCATGAAAGCCAAAGAAGCAAGCAATTACAACTTCTGTCCTCTGTGCCACAGTACAGCATAGCAGAGGATAAAGGACTGTTTATCCTCATAATCTGTTATGGCTCTTAAAATTCTCTCTAAAATGTTACCGATGTACTATATTTTAAAATGCAACTCAGGTACTGTATTGTAACAGATAGTGTCACTATTAGGGAAACATTTTTTAAAAAACCCAAAAAACCCACAAGAGAAACCTTTACTGGCTCCATTTATGTGAAGAAATGACTGTGTTAGGCTCCATTTTTTTTGTTACCTTTTTTACAAAGGTTTAAGGTAGAAGCATTCTTTTCTAATTGTAAATTGAGCCTAGTTTCAAAACCATGCAAACTGAATGTAGGTTCATCTAAATACGTTTTACTCTGAGCAAGCTCCGTTTTTCGTTTTTGTAATTCCACAGGAAATTATTACTGGGTTTTCTCAAAATTCTTAATTTTTGAAGGAGTAATTCCTGAGCTGAAATAATGCCACAGTAGTTGTGATAATATTATTGTATATGTTTTTCTACTGCTGTTTTACTAGAGTGATGGTACCAGTTTAGGCATACATCTATGCTGTTTTCTTTTGCCACGTGTATTTAACCCCCCCATAGCAATAAAGGGCTTGCAAACATTTGGCAATCGGTGCCGTTGGTCTGCATCTGGCTTCCTGAGCTTTGGTGACGTCTTCAACCGGTCAAGGAAACGTCTACGAACCTTCAAACTGGACTCTAGCAATGAGCTCCTTTTTTAAGTAGCTTGCCGTGAGCAGCTGACATCTGTTGAACAGATTTCAAGAGCTGAACTGTCATCCTTGTGATACACGACAGTTTAAGGAACGCTGCTTTACTTAGCTGGTCTGTTTTATTGCCGCATTTGAGCCTCTGCACTGGTAATGCTGCAGG
>NW_009206974.1:0-366 GCF_000690835.1 Fulmarus glacialis | reverse complement strand
CCACAGCCCCCGCCAGCCCTCAGCAGCGGGGCAGCAGCCACCAGCCTCGACGTTCATGTCGTGCGTTGGGACGTTTCCGAGAGGAGTGCGCGGGGCCACTCCTGCGCCGTCTTTCGGGGCAAGCAATAGCTCTCGCCTCAACTTAAGCCACGTAAGAATAAACCCCGTTTTGTATGGAAAATATTAAATATTACTGAGTATTTTTTTCTGTCCTGGTATTTGAGCTTCTTTCTCCTTCGTGGAAATGTGTCTTGGAGGGCTGTGCCATTACGTCATTCCGGGCTGTGCCACAACGTCAGTCAGCGCTCCCCCAGCAGGACCCGCGGGGGGGCGGGTACCAGGCAGAGCCCTTCGTCCGTCCCCTTC
>NW_009206973.1:0-2274 GCF_000690835.1 Fulmarus glacialis | reverse complement strand
AGGGACCGCAGCCGGCCGAGAGCCTGCGCAGCGCCCGCCCGGACCAGCCCCACGGGCATTGCTGCAACTGGCACCACAGCTAGAAGCAATACTCCAAACTGCATTCAGGACCCTTTTACACCACGAGGGCGTTCTGGGGCTAAGGACACCGAGTGCTCCGGGGAACGCTTTTCTGTGCAGGTACACCAAGGTTTGGCTTTTGGGGAGGGGGGGGGAAGATCTGCTCAGCCCATAGCACTCGGCAACACGTGTTTTATCGGTGGGTTCCTTCATCCCCACTAACGTCATTCGCCACAGGCTTTCTCTTGCATTCCCCTCTCGATACGAGAGCCTTTGCAGATATAATCCAGCTTTTACAAAATGTTTTCATTTACTGAGAGCAGACTTTTAGGCAAAACCATAAAACTTACCACTCTGAAATAATAACAGCTGCTAACATTTAAATTAGAAATGTTCCCTGACAACTAATTCCTTTTATATCTGCTTGATTGCAGTAAAATTGATGGGTGCAGATAAGGTTTATTTAGGGAGTCTAGCAAGTCCGCAGTTTGATCTTTGCATTGTGAACACTTAAACGATTCAGTGCAGCCCAAAAACGGGAGCCCTTTCTGCTGAGTGCAGCACCCGCATCTCTTGTCAAAGTGACTAAATTCAGACCCAAACAGGATCCCTGCAGGTGTGACCTGCAAATGATTACACCTCCTGATGTCTGCAGATCTGTCTCAGCATCCAATTAATGCCATGTTTAATGATGTGGATGCTGAACTAAAGCTCTTCAATCGTTTAGCATCGGCCGAGGGAGCTGCTGGCAATGTCCCTGGCTTGCAGGACTACAGACAGGCAGCCTGGGGCTGGGGCTGTGGAGATGGGCTCCGACCCGCAGAGCCGCATCCTCTCAGGCAGAGGAGCGCTGCCCCGGAGAAGGGCAGCCTGACGAGCGGCGTCGGAGAAGCTGCTGGAGAGGTGCTCTCCGGAAGGGAAAGGGTATAACCACGGGGGGAATGGAGAGCATTGAGCTTCAGGGCTGCTGTTGCCTGTGGTGACACACCGTTACCCACTGCCAGCGTTACACGCAGCACCATCGAGGACCCGCTAAGAATCAAGGAAGTGTTGCAGGTGAACGGCTTTGTTCCTCAGCATCAGCAATCTGCGGTAAAGAACAGTGGCTTTTGGTAGGCAACCCCTTACAGTATTTCTTCTTTGTTTCAGGTTCTTTCAGCCCCCACTTTCAGGGTGAAAGGTATGTTTTAGTCATTGTTTTTACTAATTCTCCCTTAAATACACTGAAATAAATGGCTACAGTTCTGTCCTCCTGCTTCCCTTTTCATGCTCTGGCGCTCAGGGTCACTCTCTGCCTTCGGCACAACCCGGGCACGACACGAGAAGTTCACAGGCAGGGACAGTCCCTCGGTATTGGCCTACAGCTCAAAGTTTGCAGGTCTGCAAAACTGAGGAAAATTATTCAAGACAGTTGAGCCCTTTGGGCGTTCACTTCTGAGGGAGCTAGTAGGAGGTAAAGTCCTCCGTCTCTCCCAGTAACCCACTCTTCCTACTATGGGGTTCTCGAACAGGAGAAGCCAAATCCTAGCTCAGCATGTGAGTGCACAAACTCCTTTCCTGAAATCCTCACGCCTGCTTACTCCCTCCAGGAGACCCAGCAAACCAGTTGGGAAAAAGACCCTCCAGGGTGGGGACTTACTGCAGAACACCCTTACCCAGGAGCTCGCGCCAAGACACCGCAAATCTGCTGTAAAACTTTCTTCCCAGCTAATAGGGCTGTCAGGGAGGCGGATGAATTTCTTTGTACTACCTTTAACTTTAAAGGCACGTGAAATTGCCGGTTCCTGCTGTTGCCAGGCTTGCCAATGGTTTTAGATGGGGAAGAATCCATTGTTAAGAGAACACATTATACGGAACAACCTCCGAAGGAAAGACAAACCCTATTCCAGCCAATTATCTTGAATTACATTACGTCCTCGCTCGCACCCGGCTGAATGTGCTCAGGCCGAGCTCCCAGAAGCGATGAAGCACTCCTTTTGCATACACTTGCATCTGCTCTCCCACCAGGTTTTGCCTCCACCTCGCTGAGAATTACAACGCGTAATGCTCCAAATGCTCGTAATTGTGCCCAAGGGCCAATCTCAGCCTACAAATCCCGCGCGTCGCTTGGAGAGATCACCATTTTCCCTTTGGTCCAAATCAGAGACGTGGTGCGGGCTGCCAGCCCTGCCGGGAGCACCGTCGGCGGCTTCAGCACGGGCAGTTTGCTTGGCG
>NW_009206972.1:0-15510 GCF_000690835.1 Fulmarus glacialis | reverse complement strand
TATTATATTTGCAATATACATTGCAAATATAAATCAAAATAAACAGCAATGATTTGTAGCCTTTTGCAAAATTCAGACTCTAGGTTTAGTCAAGAAAAAGCGCTGGCTTCTCAAAAGCAGAGTCTGAGCAACAGTGTGAAAGAACAAAACCCTTTTCCACCAGAACCCAGGATAAAGGGCCCAACGAAAGAGGAATCGTTAGCCAAACGCTAATCACAACCACTAATTGTTTGATTCCCTCAGGCACTAGAAAGGCATTCATCTTGCTGCTGTTTCTGCGCTTTCTATGCACAGCAAAGGGGCAAGCAGCAGCAACGCTCCTGCAGTCAGGAACTCTGCGACCGGAGCTTGCAGGGCAGCCGCAGGCATCGCGCCTCGCTCCTGCTACCGCCGTCGACAACGAGGGTGTTGCTCGAGTTATGCCTCTTACAGCCTGGCGAGGTGGCACCCGGCAGCGTACGCCGCAGCCTCTCCAGCTCTTCGAGACGGGAATCACGCCTTCCTCACCGGGTTTGGCAAGTACGCAGACCAGCCTCAGCTCTTTCGTTTTAATAGGTACAATCACAGAAAGAGGGACAATTATCAGACCTACTACCTTCTTTATGAAGAATAATAATATTATCATATTCCCCATAAGAGAATCCCAAGGTTTTTGAGAGCTTATGATCAGCTACAGCCTGTGCAGTATAGAGGTGGAATGCTTAGCGTTTTTACACCAAGCACTAAGGCTTACTTACGTCATCACTTTAACAGAGTTAGCTAGTTACCTGAAAAGCAACTGAAGGTGACACATAGTGCAAACAACTGAGGCAAGAAAAATGAAAGTAAGTTCTTCCAGTTTTTTGGAAGCTGTCTTATACAAAATGTTACTTACTGAAAGTGAAAAATAGCAAAGACGACAAGCTCCACACTGAAGCACTGGAACATTTTAAGATTATTAAGGTGACAGAAGGGGATTACCTCTTTACTGAGAAGGAAACAAACTTTATGATGACAAAACATCACAGTTCTTTGCTATTTATGTATTTGAGTCAAGGGAAAAAAGCTAGTATTTCCTTGCATATTCTTTCTACACATTTGAAACAGTCATTCTTCAGACCAAAGTCCGTACATTTTAAAAATAAGTCACCAAATTCAGAAAAGCAGCCCAGTAGGCAGAAGGCCTGCTGACGGACTGCAGGGCATAACCTGGCTGAGTACTGGATTGACTGCTGGGTTGTTTGGGGTTTTTTTGCCAAATGGAAAACACACAGTGCTAATTCATCCCTGACAATAATTATGCAGTTACAAGAATGTGAAAACATTTACAAAATACTTCGCATATGAAGGCATCTTCATCCAGAACCACCGCTGTACATGGTACAGCACAATACACAGTCTGCAACAGAGAAACATCCTTTTGAATTTAGATCCGATGTTCCATCATTAAGAGCACTTCCTACACACTTTCCCAAGTAGTGTATGAGCATGAAGACTGTACAGCCACAATCATACAAAGTAAAATGGATAAAAAGTGACAGTTCCACTCCTTTAAAGAAAAAAAAAACCTTTAAGAAAATTTTATTAATATGGTACTGAGACCACTGAGACCTTTCTAGGTCAACTAAATGCCACAGAATTGGCACCACAGTAAGTATCATGTCTCCATCCACATTTGAGGCCACTAAATTGTCGCCAGTGACATGTAGCAACAAAATTCAGCTCGGTAACTTGTCCTTGCTGGATGCAGGAAAGGAAGATTGCGTTGGTATGCCTTGGCACTCAAACTTACCACAAAGCAGAAGTTTTCCTTCATTCCAGTTAGTCATTTTGCATTACGCAAACATACCCAGAACAGCTACACCAAACTGCCTTTCCTCACAGTGGGAGCAGTGCAGCCACAAGTATTACCCCATTTCTTTCAATGGGCCACTCAAACCCTGTGCTCTTTGCTGCTTTCTCTCAAGATAGCGAGCTCGGGCATCCAGAATTGATTGATCATCATTCCTTCTCTCCATCTTCTTTGCAGAGTTGTCTGTGACTCCTCCTGGGGGGAGAGGAGAGAGAGAAATATACTCTTGTGTGTCAAAAAAAAACCCCCAAAATCACAGCATTACAATTCCTCCTATTTGTAAAATACCCAAAAACCCACACCAGAATCTCAAATGTTTTTCAAGTCCCAGTCAGTCATTTGAATGACTTCCAGAGAGGACAGACTGTACCACAGCGGGGAGGGGAAAGAAAAAAAAAAAATCATGCCTTAACTCCCATGTCAATATTTGCAGCTGGGCTCGTCTCGTCCCAAAATGCGTATCTTGCTTTTATTGTAACAGATACTATGCATCTTATGTTCTATGCACCCTTTTCTTCTCTAAATTACACATCTCAAACTTGGGTTTAGGCAGGAGAGGGACAGCACTGGGAGCAGGGAAAAAAAGGTTAGAATGAACTACCTTTATAAATTTCCAGAGGTAGGAGGAAGAGGGAGGATAACACACAGATAAAGGAGTGGGAAAAGCCAATACTCCAGATCAGACACTATTAGAAATGCACAATCTCCCACTGAGCTGAGACCTTGAGAGTGCTTCTCCCAGAAGGAAAGAAAACCAGGAAATATTTTCAGTTTAAAGTAAAATTTTAAATAATTTAAAAAAAAAAAAAAATCATTCAAAGACTGAGAGCCTAAGTATTGTGTGAATGAAGCAGCTACTGCAGCCTGTTCCCAGGGCTCTGGGACTGGGCACCAGATACTTTGATATGAGGAAGGAACTTTAATCAGCATTCACTCTTGGAATATTTGTAATTATTTTATCTTGGAGTCAAATAATAATTCAGCTCATGCTGCAGCCTTTCCTTCCTTGGGCACTAATTAAGCCTTTGTCAGCTATTCAGCCACTTATTTTTATGAAACTCCCAGAGATACATCATCTGTAAGATCAATATTAATCTCAAATTAATTTACAATTGCTTGGTGAAGTCAACAAGTTAAGGGGGCCAAAGAGAACAAACCTCAGCTTCTTGGAGTTCAGATAAATAGATGAGGCTCCTCTGTGTTACCCAATAATGCAAATATCCTTTCCAGCAAATTTATAAACAAATCCAATCCATGTTTTTATCATTTAAAATGGTTGTTTTATACAATAATGCAGGACAGAAAGAGACACTGTCTGAGCACTCGAGTCTACATTTTTTCCATTGTTAAGGAAACTGAAGAGAATCTATATTGCCAGTGCCTGTACTGTATATTAAATTAATGTTTTGGAAGGGTCAGCTCAGGAGTAAAGAGGCCCTTTGAATACTTGGCTGCTTTACGAAACCTGCTGACAGAAGAATTCAAAGAATGTCAAGCAGCCAGATCAGTTAGCAGGCACCGGTTTTAATTAAAACTGACAATTTATTCAAACATATGGCATTAAATTCACTGTCAGAATGAGACATTCACCAAAATGTGATACTTTTTCCTCTCTGGCTTTTTTGTTTGGTTGGTTTGGTTTTTTTCTTATAGCCCTTAGGACTTCTATCTCTCAGGACAGTGTTATTTTGGGTATCTATGGCTAGATACCCTTCGCAACCTTAAATAATGGTCAGACTCAAAATGCTTTATTCAACTCTGTGTTAAAGTTCTGCTCCTGTCAGCTACAGTATAACAAAAGAAAGGGGGAGCATGGCAAGAACCAGTAGACAAACCCCACTACACGCACTGCCGAGGCAGGAAAATAAGGATTGCAGAGCCGTAGTAAGACAAGAGAACAACTAGAGCTACACATCAAATATGTTAAGCCCATCCAAATTACCACCTACTAGTCCAGAATGCATTCAGCGACATAATATACACGCACACATCCACAACAACCAAGAAAAATACACACACCATAGATATGGACTAGTAATGTGCTTACCATACTGCCTTTTAAGGTCCTCCTTATGTTTCCACTTGGTTATTTCCTCTTCAGTTACTTCTTCCCGTGCCACACTGCTCAGTTCATATGCATCGATTTGATGCAGTCTAGGCAACAAGTCTTTGACCCATTCATAGCGAACAGGACACACTGTCCGGACATAGATTTTGGATGTCACCGTGACGTCATGGAAGATGATCCACTCGAGGCGAGTCTCCTGATTATATAGCTGAAAGATTAAAATATTATTTCAGAACTGATTAAAAAAAAATTATTTCTAGAGCACCCTCCATTGGAATATCTTCCAATGCTTCATATGCAAGAATGAGATAAAGCTGACATTACCCTAAATTTTCAGGCAGGGAAACTTTGGCATAATGACCTGCTTAGAATTGCCCCGGAAAGCCAAAGAGCCAGAGAGAAAGCTCAGTCTATGTCACACTCGTTTCATAAGCCAAACATTTACCAAATTTGAAGTAGTGAGGCTCTTCGCCACTCTCAAAATGAACACTGCAACAGTGCTTCTCCTGGCCATAAATTAGCACAAATCAAACAGAAGAGGAAGAGTTTACAGGGACCTGCTTCTTAGTCCTTTTATAGATCCTGTGCTACTTTACTAACAGAATTTGGTAACTTACTGTAGATGAAGGATGGATATAAACTATGCTGCCATGTCCGTCCATTGTGCAGAATGTCCTGGCTGCAGATCTGAGAGGTTTGTGGAAAAAAAAAAATTAAAAAATGAAACATACTTTGCTGTGGATTAGACGGCAACCCTAACTAAGCAAATCATCAGCAGCATAGAAGAAAATACTCAAATATATAAGCAGGGGAAGATCCTTCCAGAATTAATCTGTAAAAAAAAATGAGGAATAAGATATGTCTGTCTAATTTACCACAGTGACACTGCAGATATAACAACACAATAAAAAACCGGGTTTGGGATTGAAGTCTTTGACAGCCATGATAATTGGACATTTCCAAGCCCTTTAGTTTAATATCTGGAACTACTCATCAGCTTGCAAGTTCATTTCACAGATAGAAAAACTACTATTCCAAGGATGTAAGCAACTTCCCCAGGAACGTTATCAGAGTCAAAAGCAGAGTACCCACCAGGCTTCCAGCCCTGTGCAGACACAGCACCTTCAGCTGCAATCGCTACTTTGCTACTTTTAACAATATGCAGCCTTACTATTCTGTTCCAATATGCAGCTACGCCTTTAAAGAATACGCGTAACATTTTTTCCATTCAATTCTCCAAACTTTATTACTTACCTCCTAGCTACATTGATAAAGTATCCTGCACATAGACATCTTCTTAGAATTTCAGTTCTGGAGCCTTCAAATGTCTCTTTAGGGAAGTCTGGCAGCTATGTAAAGAAAAAAACAACATGAATCAGGATCTTTCCTAACAAAAAAGTGGCTATACCCCCTCCATTCCATGGATTTTAAACTCTGGGTTTCTCAGCCTATGGAAACCACGAGGAAAGGAGGAAAACCCTCCTTCTTGCTTGTTACCACCATCATACCTGTTAGTTACACAAGCTACAGCAAGGATGCTCTAATAAATATTTAAGTGGATTAGTTTCTACTGGAGAAAGGCAGCAGCCATCTGGCAAAGGCTCAGTAGTCCAGTACATGTCTTAAATATAAACTTACATAATTCAATCATATATAAAAATTATACTTTTTACCTGTTTCAGTTTACTGATTATTTCCCGAAGTTGTTTTTCCACACTAAAAGCAGATTTTAAAGCTCTCCAATGGACCCAGTATTTCTGGCACCAAGCTGAAGGAGACTTGCTGAGAACAGAAATACTTGTATTATAAAGAAGCCCTTTGTAAACTGAAGGCAGAAAGTTGCCTCTATTTTTTGTTATGGTCGTACAAAGAAGGCAACCTACACTGCCAGATACTTTGTAAGTTTAAATAATAAGTGTCTTGATAGAAATTTCAAATCACAATAAGGAATAAATCTGCAATTAGGTATGAATACATACATGTGCATATACGCAATATATTTAAAAACCATCAGCAGCTCGGAGTTATGAGCAATGCAAAACCACTTACTGTAAGGAATCATTTTATACCTTGCTTTGCACTGTTCAAAAATATTTAAGAGGGTTGCAAAGTCATTGCACCCTCCCACTTGTGAGGAAAGCTCCTGATGTTGAAGTTCTGCCTCCTTTTGCTTCTGAGGATCACCTGAGGAAGCAAGTTGTATCTCAATTCAACAAAGTAATTTTTATTTATCACTCCTACTTAATTTTCTATTAGTATCTCCCCAAAGTGTGTTTGAGAGTCTTGGCTCTTTATTCATGTTATTTTTAGATTTGTTTCTCCTCCATAGCTGCATTTACAGTTCTGCCTCCTTCCACTACTGCTGAATGAGAATACATAGATGCTATTAAATCTGTGATTAATCTTATCAGTCAGCACTAGAGATGAAGACTTCTAGTCTCTTAGAAAGAAAGGTTCTACATATTTCTCTCTCACAATCAATTCAGATGCCGACATGGGAAGATAAAGGAACAGCGACCTTAAACAGCCCACAGGGATCAAGTGAAAGTTTTGCCCTGAGAGAAAAAACAAGACTGTTGAAACCACCCCATCACAGCACCATCTAATCTATTTAACTCAGCTTTTGTCCTTATGGCACTCAAGTGCCATAGTAATGGAGGTCTTAAAATAAATAAGAGTCTAGAAAAAATGCGATCTGTGAGTTTAGTGGGAATTCACCTTCACTAAATGCTGGGAACGTACTAGGCAAAAGCAACATTTCCAAAGTGTTATTTCAAGTTTTAAATACCCAAAGAATTTCTTCCCCAGCACAACCTATTCCCCTTAGTAGAGAGGGATATGGCTGCAAAGGCCAATGCATTGCATTACTGCTGTACTGCAGAGAATGTCAGAAGTTTGTAAGTATTAAAAGTAACACCGATGAAGTAAGGAGGCCTGTTCGTATACATATTGCACATGAACAAGTGCCTTCAGGACGGGAGTCTTTGTGTTTGCGACCTAATGTATAGGGTTCTTCAGAGTAACGAACGTGTGTGCATTAGCTAGCTGAAGAGATAGCAATGGCATATTGCCAGATGGAGGATGGGAAAGTAAACGCACATTTGTGGGAATGGGAAAGACCCCAGAGCAGAATCCAGGCTATCAGTACTGTCAGCAGTATCTTTAGCTGTTGCACTAAGGGGCACGGTTAATAGACTACAGAGATAACTGGACAAGAGCCAATGAGTGACTAGAAAGGACAAAGGTCTCCCACAAAGACTGTGCTACATATAAAGACTATATGTAGCACAGTTGGGGAGGGAAGGCAGGAGCAGAAGGGAAGGGAAAGGAGATAGGAAGGAGGACATGGGAGACTGAGTTTAGTGCTAGTGAGAGGTGCTAGCTTGGAACCACAGCAAAATTACATTTTCCATTTAGAAAAACACTGGAAATGGAGGCAGTGACAAGTTGAGCTTCTCACAGTAACTTAAAAGGACTATTTGGCTAAATAGAGTTATTGAACAGAAAAGCCAATCCAGAGGTGACCCCACTCATTAAAAACAAATTAATCAGTCCCTGTTGGCTGTACTTAGACCAACAGCAAAACATCTGCTGTGGTGTGTTTTGGTTTTCTGGTAGGCTTTTTTCCTTTCCTTTTCCCGCTTTTAACAGAGTTTTCCCCCTTATGACCTCTCAGCAATCCACTCACTTACCCATATGTTGCTTTACAGCTCATAGCCTTGGACAAATGCAACCCAATTCCATGCTATTTTGAAGTCTTTGGAACAGCTGTTGTCCAATTCTTAGCCCTGACTCCAAGACCACAGGAAGTTGTAAAAGCATATGGGCAAAGTGCCATTGTATATTTGTCCTAATCTTACCATTCCTCCCTACAGATCTGCTACGATGTACTCTGGCATTGCACTTGAGGAATCTTCCTCACACTGCAACGTAAGGGTTATCTAAAGAATTAGTTTATGGTAAATACTTATATCTCCCACCAGTGTTGGGCCCAACTAAGGAGACCAGCTTGCTCCTTGGCAGGAGTATCCTTACGCTCAAGTAAAGGCTTGTGTAACATTCTTCTAAATACAGAATCAGTTCCTACTTTATAACCTTGAGATACACCGATAAGATACTGTGGCTTCACAAACTATTAGCACAGAAAACTGCTGAGAGCAAAAGAAACCCACAGAGGGTAGCTGAAGAAAAGGTCTCCAGGTGAAGCAGTGTGTGTTGCCTAACCACTGCCTGAGATGTCCCTGTCCAAGCAGAATTCCCCACCCACCCAAGGCTGCTTTGGGATAAGGGGCTTCCTACCTGGACGAATGAAGACATTTTCCACAGACAACATGGCTGCTATAGGAAGCAGCAGATCTTCACAGTCAAGAGAAGCAGCTTTTATGACAGCACAGGTCAGGTTGGGAGGGAGGGGAAACTGCACCAGGAATTCACCCAGCCTTGTCACGTGGCCTCTCCTTATTCCAGGAAAAAGATTCAAATACCAGATTCAACAAAACTATGTTTAAATGTAAATCGGAACATGCACACACAATGTCAGCCACCATATACTGATAAAGAGCATGAAAGAAGCATTTCCCTCTGGACTGTTCTAGCACTGTAGTCTGTGTGTGCCCAGACAGGTGCTGGAGACACGAAGCAAGTGTCACTAGCAGAAGAACATTTTACCTTTCTCCAGTTTGCTTATGCCTGCTTCATGGCAGGCAAAGCCAACTTTTTAAGTGTATCAGATGCTTAAGATTAAGATTTTTTTTTTTTTTTTTTTGCAAGAAGAATTCCTGGAAGCTTAGGATAAGATCTCGCTTCCTGTCTTGAGTTCTTGGATGGGCCTCACAGCTAGTGCCTAAGCACCTTCGTCACAATGATCTGGAATCTGCTATTAGGAACTACAGCACAGAGAGTTGAGGTAATTTGTCTGACATCACTCAGGAACTTCAGGACAATGTGGAGAAATTAAACTGTATCTCTCAAGTCCTAAGCCATGCTCTAACCATAGTTTTACAGAGAGTATATTAAAACCCAGTAGTTAACTTCCTGGTCTAATGAGGAAACATACTCTACTGCTGGGGGGAAGTCCTTTAGTCCACATGAACAACTCACTAACACCAGTTAAACCATTATATTTTAAGTTCTTGTAGTGACTACACCCCTTTATTTTTTACCTGTCAATAGCATCACACTGGTAAAGTTCCTTGAGAGCTTCTAAAATATGCCTTTCTTCAGGACGGTCCAAATAGGGAAATCTATAGTAAAAAATGAAATTAAAAAATCTCACTGTTCAGACTCAGTATAGCTTTGTTAGTTTTGTAACCTTCTAATACAGGTTTCTGACCAAAGTGCACATAAACATCTTCAGTATACAGGTGTGTTACTACATATACAGCCTCACGCTGAAGAATTACGATGGCAGATCCCAGCACATGCAAAGACAAACTATATTTTCTGCATATGTATGACCTGAAATTTGATTGGGATATAAACATCAGGACTTTAAAGGCACACTATTAACACTATTTAATTTTGGAGATGAGGACTTAGTTTTGGCAGAACCTCAAACTGAACTTGAGCTCAAGATCCAATCTGGCATTAAAGACTGAGGAGAACAGCAGAAAAGCTGATTGTACCAAAGTGTCATGGTTGGCCGGGGACCTAATCCTGCCTCCTGCCAACAGGCTGTTGGTGCCTGTGCTGCCTTGCTGCTGAGACTCAGGAAGAAAATGATAATTCCCCCCTCCATGGAGGTTACCTTATGACATCATGCACAGAAAGGCACTTCAAGGTCAGGATCACAGATGTCAGACTGGTTCTCTTGATCTCTGGGACCGTGTGATCAGGCATGCATTGCTCCCAGAATTCCTTGCTGTACAGCCAATAGCTTTTTCCGGATGATGTCCTGCCAGCTCGGCCAGCTCGTTGCCTTGCTTCGCTCCTGCCAAAACAGAAAGACATGGAAAAAAAATCCAAACTCTTGATCCCTTCTGTTATTATCCAAAAAAGCACACTGTAACTATGATAAGTAATAGCAATTTCTATGCTTGTAGATGAGAGATGTATTATACTGTGCAGCAACTGAGAAATCCAGCTATACAAGAACCAGCAGAATGAAGAAGCATTTCTGTGCAAGGGAAGATTTTTTTAAACTTCTCTGAATCAGGCTGTTGTATTCAGCAAACACGTGTGAGCCGCTGTTCAGACTACAAACAATGCATTGTCAATTCCTTCTTAATGCCTGTAACTTATAGGAAATTATATGTCCTGAACCACTTTCTATTTAGCAGCAAACAAAATGGCTTTAAATTAGAGAGCCTCAAAGCCGCTCCCCGCCCCCCTTTATTTTTAAAAAGATCAACCGATACACAGTATTATCAGAGCAACTCCCAGAAACACCAAGCAAATGACCTTTTCAAAACTTACTTTGAAATGGGAACCACCTCCAGTATGTCCAAGCCAACTCGGGGGTTATGATTCAACTGCTTCACAAATCCACTATCCACTACATACCTGAAAAAGATTCATACTCTGTCAGAGAAGAAAACAACAGAGGTCTCAGTAGACAGAAGGATAACTGCCACATGCGTATGAGCAAAGCAAGAACACGTTTACCCTACAATTGCTGCAAACAGGTAGTTGCACTTTGCTAGTCAGCTGCAGCGCTACAATAGTTCAGTCTACAGGATGTTACAGATAATATCTCCTCACACCCAAGGAAATTATGCGCATTTAATGGAGCTGAGATTTGATTTCAAATTAGGGTCCAACAATATTAGTCATCTGTAAGACTATATAATAGTATCAAGGTTTTTTTTTATTCACTACACACACAAAAAAGGCAACAGGTAATTATTGGGCAGGTATGCTAGCAGAAGGAAGTCAGACGCGTTTTTCCAAATCTAGTAGAATTTTCTGAAGTATTCCCTCTGTTACAGCTTTTATGAAGGATAGGAAACAGTACCTGACTCCTTCAATTGTCAGCGATGTTGCAGCAATGTTTGTGGATACTACACATTTTCTAATGCCCGTGGGAGCTGGCAAAAATATGCTTTTCTGTTGATCTAAAATGACAGGTAGTCGGTCAAACAATCTGTTATGTTACAACGCTCTGATTTCAAACCACATCTCTAATATTGTGCAAACTTACTCAAATGCTTAGTGAAAGTCATTTGAATGAAATTAGAAAGTGAATCACATAACATTCTAAAGTACAGATTTGGTATTATTTTAGCATATGTCAGAAATCAGAGAATATCTTTATTGCTTGCACATTCAAGAAGATTTTGAGATCAAGAAAGGCCAACTCTCCTGGATGTTTCCTAATCCAGAGCTAGGAAAAACAAACAAGATGTCTGGTCTTAATAGAATCTTCATGAAGGATTTGAAGGGTTTTAACAATTAGGGCAAGTGAAGGTGAACACAAAAAAGTTTAGTTAAACCCCCCATGTTTCCAGCAAATCTTCTTTTAACACATAACAAAGCAGCATATGCAGTTTCGATTAATTCATTTGGCTTTCCAAGGAACAAAAAAAGGGAGATGGAAATTCAACTTTCCCCTGAAATTTTCTCACTTACTATATTTGAAAAATATAAAAATCTCTTTAAGGAAAATTCTCTCTTGTGTATTTAAAAATATTCAAGTACAATGGCCTCTGAGAAACTACCCTGTGGTAGAAAAAGAATAATTACTCTCAGTCAGGAATCTAATACCTATCATGGAGTAAGGAAGAAGCTATACCTTTCTTTAATGTAACTTTTCATTTTGCTCTTTCAAGAAAGTAAAACTTTTGCTCCCTCTCTGCAGATCGTTACCAGATCCTTCCTTTCAGCAGCACTTCCAGACGGAAATTGCTGTCCTGCTCTTCTGAACTTATTCAGCCTCTTGGCATTCTACATACTGCACCCACACATTTAAACATCGCACTCACGTTCATCTGAAAATACAGTGTCTGTGTTCAGTAAAGGTCAAAGGGTCTTTGTTTTTAACTCTTTGAAACCAACTGTGGTATTGCTGCCAAATAAAACATACTGACTCATACTGATAACCTGTACTTTTCTATATTGTGTAACACTGTTACTACTTCTATCTTCCCTTACAGGACTACTCTCATCACCAAAAACCTACTGGCAATATCTTTTCCATATAAAATAAAACGTGAGGGCCTAAATAAGACATCTGAACTTTCAGTTACACAATATGCCCTTCCTAAGCTGTAGACCTTGATGCCATGTGAAGCCATTTCCAGTGGATATGAATTTTAACTGGAGGCTTCTGTGCAAGTACAGAGAAGGCTGAAGTTTGGTTAGTTTATGAACACCACAAAAAACCCCATAGTGCTACAGTATTGTAACAAATGGGTTAATGAATGCCATTTTTTCCAATCGCAATCGAAATATTTGAGTAGGATACTCTTTACAACAAATCTTGCAGTTAACGTTTGTGTGAATTAAGTTTTATATGACATTATATGCTCTTACCTGTTGACATTGACCCATACAATGGTAAGATAAGCAGGCCTTCAACAGACCGATCATGTACTTCGTACCGGTAATCAATAGATTCTGCTTTCTTGAAAAGTAAGTCGCAAGCTCTTTCTATCTCAATTTGACCTAAAACACATACAAGAGCATTTAAGCGACCTATGTAGCTACAACTCTGCCTTCCTAGTTTGCAACATCTTTGAACAAGATTGGTTTGCCAAGAGTCATCAACACCATTACAAGAAGGAAATAATATTTCTAAGAGTTTAGAAGGTGACATCCAGTCTTTCCACAGTGCCTCTCACCACGGCTTTTCCTTAAAAGGTGAGTGCATAAGTGCCTGGCCCATACACTGATGTAGGGTTTTGCAGCTAAAGAAATTCTACCTTCCTCAATTAACAACAAAACAAAACACGCAGACAATACAAAGAGAGTAAACTTGGCACAGGAAGAAAAGATACAAATTTTGAAGTTACTGTTTTTCTTATCTGACCTCATAGGCATGGATATACCTAAACATGCTCTGAAAACTATCACTTCACAGGATTGTATGTGTCAACCTGCAACTCTCCCTTCTCTACTTACTGCTCTGTGACAAACTAGGCAGTCATTGGAAGGATGTAGTGTTTGGCTGGCAATGCCACGCTTCACCTGGAATAACCATCAGTTGTTGAAAGAAAAATTCTCACCTGTCAGGAAAACCAAGATGTCGCCTTCTGGTTCATTTAAGTGGATATCCAATGTCACTTTTACAGCCTGAAACAAACAAGCCAGTAACAGCTGGAATCTCACTTAGTCTTTCTAAAACTCATGGTACTAACTCATTCTTCCCAATACCCTGCAGAGATGCTAAGAACACAGCAATACAGCAGCTAATTCTTGTGGTCTTTCACAGGTGATAATCATACCAAAAACAGAGAACACAACACAGAAACAAAGTAAAACAGGCCAGACCTCTGTAACGTACGCAGAGCTGCCTATGTCCCTTGGGCTGAGCAGGTTGCAGAATATCTCCTTGACGGGATAGCTTCTTCCCGGAATATGCAGCACTGAACAGTGTCCAAAGAACTCTGAGAGCTTGTCTACCTCCAGGGTGGCTGACATCACCACCACTTTCATGGCTATCTTCCTGTTTGGTGGTTTCTTCTGTAGAAATAGTTTCTTCAGCAAACCAAACAAGATATCCTAACAGAAAAATAGACACAACTTATATTAGTACCCCGCTTTTCTTACAAGTGCCTGACGAACTTGGAAGGGACTGATTCTATCCCACTGATACAGTGAAGACAGAAAATGACATCTTCAGGGCCTAAGCACTCAGAAGAATACATACACTTACCCTGGTTGTCTTGTAAGCATGCTAACTGGTTTCTAGAATTTAATTAGTTTTTTATCAGCTCTTCTCACAGCCTATAAACAGAATCAGTGTAACTTAAAATCCTTTGGTTTCCATTTTTATACTCTCATGGTCAAGTCATTTGCAAGCAGTTACCTCAGACCCATTTTAAAAAGTCATCACCTTTGTCCAGTGTACGTTACCTGACTGAGTGTGCACCCTCTTCTGTTGTACTATTTATTGTTATGACTTCAGCAAGTTTATTTCACTCTGCAGTACTCTGGATTAAAAATCCGCTCCTTTTAGTTAGATGCAGGTGATGGAGCAGTAACTTCTTACATCACCCTAGCTCAATTACTTGCAATACCCTTGGATGCTTGAGGGCAGAACTGGGATTCAGAAAGCATTCTCCCTTTTTCCCAGCTGGACTGCCAGATTGTCTGCTGGACTGGTAGGTTGTTTGACACACAGCACAATCTCTTGAGGACTGAGTGACTTCAGTCTCACTTTGCTTGCCACAGAAGGGTCAGAGTGACATTTGATAGCTTTTGGTACTTAGGTCAGTCTAGATACTTCCATGATCCCAAAAGCCGTAATCTCTTTGCACAGTCATATACACACCCTAAGAAACATTAGGCCTTAGAGCGAGAGAGATGTTCCAGGGGTTTGTTTGTGTGTGGGTTTTTTTTTTAAATTAGGATTCTAGAATGTTTGTGTTCACTGTGCTGGCTTCAAACTCCTGGAAATTTTGGAAAAGTATCCAATAGCCACCCAAGTTTTAACTGCTTTCAAACAGTTAAAACAGGCGCAACAACAGCGACAACAATTCCAACAGGATTACAGGCCGCGTTTTATTTTCAGATTATGCAGCATGTAATAAACAACGCAGCAATTGCTGCTGTCTTAGGACAGCAAAAGGATAAAGCACATCCATGGAAAGTCAGCCAAAATCCTTGGAGATTGTGCAGAAGTGAAAGAAAGGTATAAGTAGAGCTCAGTAAAGGAGAAATAATGACCCAAAAGGACAGATATAAGGTGACACTCACAGTGCTGAGGCTCCGCTCATGGGCTTCATCCAAAATGATGATACTGTACTTGCTGAGAACAGGGTCTGCCAATATTTGCCTCAATAAGCAACCATCGGTCATATACCTGATGGCAGTATCCTGAAAGGTTTAATTAGACATTCAGCTGTTATCCTAGATTTTTACTTCAGAGTAAACACTTCTACATAGATCACATAATTGTCCACACACACCGAGATTGCATCACAGGTACTTGGCAATGTTTCACTTGCAAGGTGTTCAAAAACCTTGATCAAATGAGTTATGTGATACATGCAACTGCATCGTCACCACAGCTGGGACAGATGGCTTCTCAAGGCTCTGAGACCTTCCGCATGCAAAGCCCCAGGAGAGGCAACAGGGCTGTGCCACTCCACAGAGAGGCCCGCAAGCAAAAAACCCAGCCCACCGACACCACCACACCCTGCCATGACAACACCTGTGGGAACACAGCCCTCAGAGCCCTACCTCGGTGGTGCAGTCATCGAAGCGGACCTGGTACCCGACGACGCTCCCCAGCGAACAGCCCATCTCCTCGGCCACCCGCTGCGCCACCGAGATGGTGGCAACGCGCCGGGGCTGGGTGACGCCGATGGCCCCGTGCTTGGCGAGGCCTGTGGGAGGGACGGGGAGAACAGGGACAGAGTTGTGCTGCTCAGAGTCAGTTTATACACAAGTACCTACACAATATACCTATGGCCACGGGGTTTTAGCTTAAAAGGTTTAATCGAGCCATCTC
>NW_009206971.1:55189-100491 GCF_000690835.1 Fulmarus glacialis | reverse complement strand
CCCAGCCGAAACCAGGACAAGTTCCTTCTCTGGTTGTGCAAAAATAAAATATCCCTGCAGTGAGATGCTACCTTACCTTTTAACCTTCTCTATACAAGCTCAAAGCTGATCCTGTATAGCTTTATTTTAAGAAAAGCTACAGTAAGTAAGCTATATTTTCCTGAAATATTCAGTTCTGGAAAGCAGACAAAAAGTAAATCACTCATTCACCAGTAATTCACAAGTTCAGAATATCTCCTGAGGACCCTTATTGTCTATCCACTGACCCGCTGATTTAAGCAAGCATTTGGAACATACCCATGACACATTGGCAATTATACTAACAACTATATGCAAAGCTAACAGTAAATAACAGTTTTACCTGGTAGTATGATTAATGTATTTCACAGCTTTAATACTGGATGCTATTTTATTACTGTATACCATAAACACTACTGAATAATGTACCTTACTTCAGGGTAAGTTCAGTTTATCAGACAATACCCACTCACAATGGGATTAGAGTTTAAGGTAAATTTTCAACATGCAATTTACTGACTTGAGAGGCTTACACATCTCTCATAGCTCTTTGTAAACGGTAAAATCCTTCTATTTTTAAAGATAAAACCCAATAGATTTTCAATATTAGGCACAGTTTATCAAATTCTGTGGACCCAATTGTCAGCTGATGTAGATTGTTGCAGTTGCACTGATGTCAATGAAGCTATATTAAAATCCTTCAGATGAATGTATCACATGTATTTTAATGCATTTATTTACTATTATTTAATCATAACACCTTAAGATAGCAACATCTCCTTAGTTTTGGGATTTTTTTTTTAGATTGCACAGTAATATTACTGAGGGAAAATCAGAAGCAATATTAACAGGAATGTTACTGTTTCATCCTGGTTTTGTAGAAGCTACATTGCTTTTAATTTTTAAATAACTTTTGCCTAAACTAGAACTATTCTGGTTTGTTGCACCTTTCTAATTTTTCCTCTCAGTCTTCCAGTGACAAATTCATTCAATTAATATAATGTTTAAATGCAATTCAAACAAATTTACAAAGCTTCATATTCATCTTCTAATAGAGAAAAGCTGTCTTTGTTTTTTTTATTTTTTTTATGGTGCAGGTGAGTTTAACATTGATCTCCACTGCATGATAATGACGAAGTTCATGCACAAATCTATGAAATGGGAATAATGAGAATTACACTCCCTCTTACAGTACTTTAAGACACTTGTATGAAGAAAATTATTTTATTAATTTTTTTCCCCTTTTTTCAGGGAACCGAGAGTCCTGGTTTTCATTTTTTTTCTTAAGAGCTATAATTCACTAGTATTAGGAAAAAAAATATTTTCCCAAAGACAGTTTAGTTTAGTTTTAAACAAGTGCAGAAATTTAGTGAACTTGCTTGCTAGTTTATTTAAATATTTTCCAAATGTTCCAAGCCACTAGAGGAAGAAAGTAGCCAGAGGCAATCAGATGGACATGGGCTGACGCTGTATATGTCAGTCTGAGTTTTCATTGTAATGGCGGTGCAGTACAAATGTTTTCTTTTAACAGGAACTGGCATATGCGCAAGGTAAGGGCTTTGCAAAACAGCCCAGAGCATTTGCACATAGATAGGAGCTGTTTGGTAGAAGGCCTGGAGGTTTTTATTGCAGCAGCAAGGCGTTTAGTAGTGTAAACGAAAGAGAGGAGGTAATAGGAAGCAACACTTCTGACTCCAGGCCTTGCAGCAGAGAGAGCTATTTCCTGAAATGCAACCATGGAAAGGTAAGATGGTCCTTAAAACAAAAGCAAAGAAAGTCTTCAGCACAATATGCTAACAAAACTGTAAGATTTCTCCTTTAAGAGAATAGCCTACATCAATACAGATATACTGGACCATTACAAAAATGAAGTTAATACACATTTTTTTAATTGGAAGATGCCACACGTGCACAAGGATTAGAAACACGTTCTAATATTGCAAGGTAAAGTATGTGAACAAAGAAGTCAACCTGCAGCAAGCTATCGTGTTGAAATAACATGCAGAAAGGGCTCAGTTAACACCTCACCTTCATGTTCTTTTAATTACCCCCGTCCCCAAAACCTGTCCTCAGCACTGCAGAAATCAGAATACCAGTTTAGTCAATGCTGAAAGGACTGTTTTAGCAAGATTTCCTCAAGTAATGTATAAATAAATACAGTAAAGAGGAAGCTTTAGGCTTTATCAATAAATTTAGTAAAGATAGGCTACAATTATAACAGATCCTACATTAGGAAAGGTAGGATATTCCCATGAATCCTATCTAGCAATTACAGTGTGGGTTTTTTGAGAATACAATGGAATGTATTGAAAAATAGATACTTGTCTGGTAATATTCTTTCTTGCACAGCTTTCTGCTCTAACTTAAACCGAGTATGTTCCTCTATGTCTCATGAAACACATATGGATGATAGTATCTAGATCTGGCCACAAAGTAGTTACCTGTTTCCCATAGGCAGGTAGCAGGAAAGCAAAAGTTAAAGGTCAACAAAGGGGTAATAGAGAAGCCAGTTCGCTGTTCAAATGGGCGTTCTCTGTGAAGAATTATTCTGACTCTCAAGCTGAATATTTATATATCCCTGTAGAGAGCAAGGGATATAACAATATAGGCACTTTGACTTTTATGACAAGGAGCCTGACTGTTGAGTACAGAACAGATGGTTTATGTGTTCAAAGGGACATGTTCCCGTTGTTCACACCTCTGGCAGAGAAACAGCTTGCTACAGCTCTAGTTTGCTAGGAACTTGATTTGATGGAGTACTTTCCGTTTTCTTTTGACAATCTTTTCCCTCAACAACAAGATGGTGGCATGGAGAGCGGAGAGTGCCCTTATTGTTATTTACTATTTCTGTTGTCATCATACTTGGAGGCACTTCAAGAGCTTGGCTCTTACCTCATTTAGAGGTGCAAACAACAAAAAAAAACTTTTCTCAAAGGATTCAAATTCAAGTACGATTCATACACATTTCCTGTATGCCTTAAAATCTTTTTCCTTTTCCAGCATTTTAATACAAGCTTCATTTTCTTCCGTCAAACAGGAACCTTTAAGGCAGATACATAAAATTCATGCCACAGTGGTATTCTGTGGTTAACATTACATGTGTTACTAGCAGGTCTCACAACCATCAGATCCAGTTAGTCCCAGAATACATCATGGCATGAAAGCTGGCAATGCTGAGGAACAACAACTAAAAAAAAAAAGTAGCAAGTCCTTTAAAAAAAACAATTTATGAATAAAATCTAACTTTTCCATTTATTTTAGAATCCTAAATTTTTAGGTAAGAAGAAGCCAAAGAAGCATTTGAACACTAATACAGAGATGCTTGCACTGGGTTCTGTTGCTCTTTTTTTCCATCTTTTACCATACAGAAAATATACAAATAGGAATAAGAGAGTTACGTACATCTCATAGATGCAGCTGACTGTAAATAAGAACTCCACCATTTGGATGCAGTTCTAAATTCCCTAAGTCTGCAAAACTTAACCAGTAACCTCATGAGACAGCCTGGTTTTGGGAGATTGCCAATCCAGCAGAAATCATGCAATGTTGTGTGACTAGCCAGTCCTACAGTGTTATGGTTTTGGGTTGATGGGTTTTTTTTTTCCCTGCTTCTACATCACTGGGGATGTAGGAGTGCAAAAATGGGAAGAAAATTTAAAAGGCAAGGAAATCAAACACTTTTTTTGAACCTCAGACGTTGGTTCACATTACGTTTGAATTGGGGCATGAGGCTCTGGGTATGATCTTATTTTATCCAAGCCACTGAATTTTATTTTACATAGGAATGAAAGAAATGTTTGAAACAGGAATTATCAATGTGTTTTCTTTTCCATACCTGCTCAGATTGTTAATCAGAAACCATACCCCTGAGGATTTTCTAGCTCTTGCTTTAGTGAGAACTCAGTCATGAGGACTTTTTCCTCATAAATTTAATGATAAGATATTCTAGAGAACTCAGTTTTAGCTTGGGTTTGCTCAAATTGCAGTTGGTTGAACAATTCTTACCAATTTCTGCTGAGATGTATTATTATTCCAATGTTGGACACCATGGAAGACTGTCACTAATACATGAATTTACAACACCAGGGTTTTTCAAAATTCCTTACAAGTTGTACAATTTAATTAAGCAATATCTTCTCTGGTTTCTGCTTTTTAAAACCGCCATTTATAATTCTATAATAGAATTTGAGAGAACTACGGGCTTTTGTTAGAATTATACCAGATGGTTGATGGAAACCTGGAGATACATTATCATTTGCCACAAAATCCGTTAAGACTTTTCCATATTGATATCAAGTAAATGTTACTAATCCTTCAAGTACAGCGCTCACCACGTATATCAGACAGCATCCAAACAGTACATCAAGGAATATGCCAGTGTACTCTAGTGAGGAAAGAGGATTTCTTATGGTACTATAGCCTGAACCAGGCAAGACAAAGGAGAAAGAGTGACCTCTCCTGGCAAAATGGAAAATCTATAGCTGTTTTCTATCAGAAACAAAAAGGGTTGGCAGGAAGGAGTAAGTTGTATTGGAACAACTTAAAGTTTTTTCAAATGTAAACATTGTTCATCTCCTAAGAAAATTCAAATCCTCACCTGATTTTAGGAGTTCAGTAACGATGAGCAGGCAATGAGATTATAATATAGTTTGGTAAAGTTTAATGAGGATAATTATTAATAAAAAACAGCTAACATGCCTTGAAAAAGCTTTCGTTGGGGTTTGTGTGATCATTTGGCCTAATGGTTTTTGATGTTTTGCCCATAAACAACGAACATGCAGCTTGTGAAATGTCAGCTATAATTAGAACAAATAAAGCTGTAGCATGAACCTCCAAAAAGCTTCCCATGCCCATTGGAAAGAATTCTCTTCCTAGGAGCCATTTACAAAGCAGCAGGGGCAGACATTTTACGGGTAGGGAAGTTGGCACACGGGCAACAGACAAAGCTTTTGAAGCCAAACAAAAGTGCTTGAGAGATTACAGACAGGTAATAATGCTCTGTGCTTTGTTATGATTATTCATTTAGGGATCTTATCAAAGTGCCTTAATTTCACTGGGATTCCATGATAAAACAGGGCCATATACAACAAGATTTTCATGTTTCTTTTATCAGCTTCCGTAGAGTAACATCTGTGGCTGCTCTGTTAAGTTAAATAATGATTTACTGAATCAATACTGGAGTCAATTAAAGGTATAGAATATATGTATGCAATATAGGATTAAACTCACTGTTTCAGTCATTCAGGCTTGCTCAGGGTGTTCTGCATTGCTGTTGTGTTACTACTCCAAGATTCGCAGGCTGCCTAGAGGACTCAGTATACTCCACTTCATTGCTTTCTTCAATAAGGTTCAAGACAGCGTCCCTTTTCATTTAAGCAGAAATGATTTGTTCATTTGCACCACCCAACTAGCATCACTCTTGCCTGACATATTACTAAGCTTGTATTCCTAGCACTCAACCAGTATTTGTTTGGGAGTGCACAGAAAGGCCCGCTTAAAGAAACAAACATCGCTGTCATGTAACTATGTTTGTAACATGCAATGGGAACATCTGGGAATTCAGATTGAACAAAATATCTGAGATATTTTCAGTCTAGCCAAACTCAAGAAAGGGTTTTTCACCTAGCTCCTATGATGACAAAAAGTGCTGGATCTATGCAAGAAAATAAGATACATGAGATTCAACCACAGAAGTTTCCATTGAAAACCAGGCTCTGACATCTAGACAACAGCATAACACTGAGAACTTAACAATGGAAGAAGCTGTGGAGCTTGGATTTGAAGCCTTTCCATCAAAAATCACAGCACTACAGATAGAAGCAGCTGGTTGATTCAGTTCAAGAAACTCCTTTTTCTTTCTTCTTCTAAGGCTAGGCAAATATACATGCACATATATTATTAGAAAGATGTGGTAATGTAACTTTTGAAGAAGCCACGATTACACTTCAACCTCCACAATTCCAATCAGCCTCTTACAAATCCTGTTTTGTTCTACAGGAAGTGCCTTTCACAGTTATTTCACTGAGTTTTGGGTATTTCTACAATGATCCCTCAGTATTCAGGGAAAAATTCTCTTACCATCTTCAGCTTGGTCAGCAGGTCCAGAAATCTGTTTTCTGCTACCTCCCATGGGACTGTTGATGAAAACACTGCAGCACTGACCGTGCACTGATCTGCAGAATTTCTGCAGTTCACAAATTTAACTAATGCCTGGGATCCTGCAATAGAACTACCAGTATGATCAAAAAGCTATTCAGGACAGTATCTTTAGACTCTTCAAGAATACCACCGGAAAAAAGTTACTATTCTGGGTAGACAAGAAGTCACAGAATTTTGCCAAAACAACAAAGAAAGTAAGTCAGACTGTTTAAAACACTAATGGATGCACTCAGATTCCTGTCATTACGTTTTCCCACAAATTTTGTGGTCAAAATTACCTCTGGAGCCAGTGACCGACCCCTGATTCTTAACAGAAATGGGGAAGGGGGACAAGAGGAAACAAGAAAAAAGGGTATGAAGATACAAGTTTTCCATTAGAGACAAAAATATTAAACACTTCCCACCAGAAAAATATTGTGAAACAAAAACATGTAATGTTGCCAGAAATCTTTTCAACACATAATAAAACTCTTAGTTTAGATCACAAACTAGCTTCACAGAACTTCAAAGTTCCAATTGGAAAAACTCCCTTAACGCAAATTATTTAGGTGTTCCTCTGCCTGGAGCTAAGCAAGCCGGCATTCAAAATAACACAACAGGTTCAAGTAGCAAACACCTGCAGATCCTAGCCGGTTGAGGTGTGGGTATTCACTACGAAGTAATCGGTCTCTGCATGCACAGCAAAACCTACCCTGCGTTGTGGGTTATGAAAACTCAGGCGGGGCCTACAGCAAGCAACAGAACACGGGGGGAAAGCTCTGAACAAGCCACTTACTGCATTACATGCCATTATGCAGGGTGGCACAAAGGTATAAGCATGCGTCTCCAAAGTCATGTAACTGCAAGTGTAAAAGTCACGTAACTGCATGGTATACCCCCGAGACTCTGAAGTCTTCTGTCTGCAACTGTACCTTGATCCAGCTGCAATATTTTACCATGTTCTTCAGAGCTGCTAGAAATTAAAAACGAATATATCATCCAACCTAAAGAATATTGTCACAGCAATCACCATTCATTCAAAAATTATTTTAAAAATTGTATAAACCAGCCATAGCTGACAAGAGGTACAGATTGATATTGCTGCCATCAGCAAGAACTATAGCTAAACCACAAGAAAGAAAATAAATTGCATTAAAAGCAATCAGTCAAATGCAAAATCAAATAAAGAAACCATATTACTCTCATGCTGCCAAATACAGCCTGTCAAGCACAGAAAGTTCTAATGCAGGGGTGCTGAAACTAGCTGTGATACCTACAACACTGAGATCCAGGAGGGATCGGGGAAGGTCATCCCAGTCATTTGCAGTTGCCAGAACAAAAGGTAAGCCAGGAGGAGTCAGGGATGTCCGAATACCAGGGCTTATCCAATTTCCCCATTTCTGAAATGTGAAAATAGTATTCTGGTGACATGTATTGAGCTTTGTCTCTTCTCTGTAACTAAAGAGAGATTGTAGAAATGACTGTTCAGCATTGGTTTTCACTGGCAATTTAGTGTTCTGCATCTCTTTAGTTACACAAAATCAACATATCAATATAAAATTAAGTTCATGTTCCCATGTTATTCTTGCCGTTCTATATTGAATATTTGGAAATAAGCATTCGGGGTTAAAGTTAACTGTTATTTAGCAATTGCGTGACTGCCTAGGAGAGAGATTTCTCGTTAGCTCAAAATAAATACTTCTCCCAAATAAGTACACTAGTCAATGTTCCCATGAAAAAGTCACTGTAGGGAATGATCTGAATGAGCAGATCCACCTTACAGAATATCCTACATTTTGAGTCCACATCAGAGAGAAGCAGGTGCTTTGCTGCTTTTCCAAAATAGCTAAAATCATGCTCTGGCACTGCTGTTTCTTCCAAATGTTTCTGTGATTTTTGCCTACTTTTGGTTTGAGTGATGGAATATTTTTCAGTGAAGCTGTTGTAGTAAATTTCAGCACTCCCTTGTTTGTCTTTAAAATGTGGAATCTTTAAAACACACACACACACACTCACTCTCTCTCTCTCTCAAAGCAAGCTTGTTTGTTTGGGGGATTTTTTTAATCCCAGCAAGGAATAAAATAGGCAACAGGGTTTTAGTAGGTTTTATCAAAGTAAGAATGAAAGGGCTAGAGAATTATCTGTGAAATATCATAATTCATTTCTGAGATAATTACAAAAAAATTGCCAGGCATTCAGGTAATTTCAGATCCCCTAAATACATACAGATGGTTGTCTCTGAGCTACTGCACTTTGAATTTCAAGGAAAACTGCCTCTGTTTGCCCCCAACTGCTGCTCTGCTCACAGAATATATTAGATATCAGATTTCAAATGCCTCTTTATTTAATAAAATGACACAGACAGTCCAATCCAGCAAAGTTTTGCACCTGATGGCCACTTAAGGTATTCAGTGCTTTACACAAAGTGATCAGGTGTATGTAAGGTGATTCCCACAGGAAAAACAGTATCTGCAATTTGAAAAATGTATGGAGATGAAGAACTTTTCACTTCGCAGCCAACAGAAGACCATTATATCACCAGTCATATCAGTCCCGGCAGCAACTCAGAACAAAGAAAGGTAGACTCTCATCATATTTTTACACTGGGCTACAAATGAGCAACAGAACCTAGAACCAGAGTGACACTTCCCCAAATACCAATATCCCTTCAGGATTTGGAGTGGCCCTATCATACACTGCAGCTGGGAAAGGAAAACCCGTCACCTGAACAGAAATGCGGAGCGCAGAGCTAGACTTTGTGCCAGCACGATTCTGGGGAGCATATTCAAAGTGAAAATGCCACAAACTTTGGGGGGGTAATGTTCAGGCTTATGATCCTGATGCTAGAGGGACGTTTTCAGAAAGATGTGTTAAAACTAGAAGACAGTAATCCTCAGACGTGAGGGGATCACCTAGTTCAGTAAGAAACTCTTCTCCACTGCAGTACTTCTTCACAAAATTTTGTTAAAAATGCTACGCCACAGTCAGTATGAGGACATCTGACTGCATCAACTGTTGAGAGGAACAGTAATACCACAATGAAGTTTAAACAATCAAGATAATTGGGTCATCTGCCATGATTGACTTCCTTTCTTGATCTTCTACAAAATCAGAAGGGAGCTATCAAAGTTCAAAATACACTTAGCCTCAAAATATTAATCTATTTCATTAATGCAACACCCTGTGAATGGATACATTTTCTTTGAGAAGAGGGACAGTTACAATTCAGCTTTTCTTTGTCTCCTGTAAGAGCAGGGTATCACGGACCAGACAGAGCAACTCCAGCCTTCGCACAGTTGTCTGGATGGGAGAGACCAGGCTCTCTCAATTCATGAGAAGACCCACTTCTAATGAGTAGTGCATTCTGGTGTCTTCCACCAATGTTAACTTACACCAGCCCCTGGAAAAGGTAGATCATGTCCTGCTGCAGTATATACCTTATCTATCTTATCCCTAAGGCAAGAATACGAATGTTAGGTGGGTGGTAAATGGCTAAATTCATTAGTGGTTACAAAATATGTTGTGATCCTCAACTGGAAAGCTCTGTGTAACTGCAAAATAATGTATTATTTGCTTTGGCGATAATACTTCTATTTTAATCTGGCAGTGTATAATTGGCAATTGCCTGCCAAAGATAGACAGCCAAAAATAATAGTCACCAATGCCAAAAGAAAACTGCAGCAGAACTGATTATTTAATCACAGTAACTATTTTCATTTAATGGATCAAATATTTAAATAAAGTATATGATGGAAAAGAGACAAACTAGAAAGCATCCATGATATGAGCTTTGCTAGTAATGAAATAGTTGTGAGGAATTACAAGTATTCTACTGTATTTGCTGAGCTGCAATTATATTTATTTTGCTCCATTCATGTTTGCCACCCCATTGCACTGTGGCACGTGCTCTCTAAAAAAGGTCAAGCAACTGCACAAAATGGAGGATGCACGCTGTTTTCCCCAGCCCAGATTCTGAGCTTAGTTTAGGCTGATGAAACATTCAGTCACTTCACTTTGTCTTTAACTGTCATGAATTTATGTTTAAATCATTCGTTTGTCATCCAATTTATGATGAATCACTTTAGAAACTGAAATAATTCATTTGTACCTTGAATTGCTATAAAAGATTAACACTGTTAAGAAAAAGAAAAAAAAAAATTCAAAAGATAGACTAGTTTAGAACTGTCTGCTTAAGATTATACAGAAATCCAATCAGTTACATTCTCTGCTCAGACTGAACCTGCACCAAGTTTCCCAATAACTTCCTAAGAAGGTTTTATTTAATCAAGAACAAGTTCCATGGAGCCCCAAAGGTCACAGTTTAGAAGGATTACCTGACCTAAACTTTGTATAAAGCAGATGGCTCTGCTTTATGGCAATTAGTAAGCAGGAACTGTGGTATCTGGTTATATCTTCTGATTCTCTGTTTATATGAAGTTATGTGAAACTGGAACCTCTTTGAAAGTCAAGCTGTGTGGAAACCATTTAAGACTATTTCATTTCTAATTATAGGCTTGATAAAGCCATTTTCATGCAAGAGTAGGATCAATGCAGAGACTGTCAAACTTCTGAACATCCATCCATTGGTAAGTGGTCTGACTGTTTCAAAGGCTATCACTAAGATAACCTTGACAGGGGGAATGGGAATATCACTTTAAAGAAAAGGTAAACCTTAGTTACAAAATTTAAGTCAATCTGAGTGTTCATGTGGGCCTGTCTTCAATGCAACTTCAGAGTGGCAGCAGTGGTTCTTAACTGATGCTGTTTTCTTTAAAGTTGCATATTTCTTACCAAAACAGAGCTTGAACATACTATTTTTGTACTCCCTTACATTTCCCATTCATCCACAAATATATACATTTCCCATCGCTTATTGGGATAACTGAAATGGGAAAATAAATGGAATTTCTAAGCTAACTCTTGCCGGGTTCTCACACAGGTGCAAGGTGGACTGGTTTGCCAGGGCAGTTACATACAGAAACTGACATTTTTCCCCCCCGACTTTAACACCGTAGGGCATGCGTGTGGTGAGCGGTACATAGTCACATGTAGCACATGCCAGCTCTGCCACAACTGGCATAAGTCACGTCTACTCCAAGGGAATGAAACCACACTGGAATCTCACTAGGCCTGAACTAACGCTAGTTAGTTTTTGTGACTTTTTGTGAGTTTTGTTAGTTCAGGCTCAGCACTACGCTTACTTAACAGTTCTGGGCTGATGTAGCTACCCAGCTTCCATACCAGCTAGTTTAAACTAGAGGGCTTCAAACGTGGGTGGAAGTGTACAACTGTCTTCAGCTGATGATGCAAGCACGTCCTTAACTAAACTGTCAGCATTCTAAGCACTGTATCTTCCACTCCTCATTTCTCTGTTTCTCATAGCCTGCTACACTTTGATGAACTTTAGGAATCAATAAGACAGTAATACCACAGCTGTGCACAGTTGGAAGTTTTCCTTGCAACACAAAAAAACCTCTCTATGTTTTCTTACCGCAAATCTTAGTTTTTCCCTCCAGAAGGAAACAAAAGACAAAAAAGCATCAACTATAATTTAGTGAGAGTTATGTATGGAGTAAGTGGGAGGCTTTACAAATCCAAATTGCCTTTACTCACAGGTCTAGAACATACTTTATGTAGGATTCAGATCTTTTCAAGCAATCAGTTATGTTTCAAAATCTAAAGAGAAAAATATTTTAGAACTCAATCACTGATGTAAAATATGCTCTTGCATCACTGTATGCTTTTAAATGGACTTCAAGAAAGAAGGTGCAATGCAGACAACAAATTGACTTTTATAAAAATCACATACACATCTAAAAAAGAACATCAAACACACACTTTAAGCCTGAAAAATATTCCAGGAAAAGCAGTTCTACATCTGCAGAACTGCTACTGTCATACAGGAAAACTATTAGATGATTGCATCCCAGTGACATCTGAAATAACTTTTAGAAAATATATTAAAAATTCAACCCCAAAAATGTTTCTGCTGGACTAGCACTATCTAGTATGGTGAGTTTTACAGCCCTAGAAAAAGTGGTCTCCTGGTTTAAGGATGGAAATGTGCTAACTAAAAATCTCAGTGGCCTAGAACTGCTTTTACTACTGGTGCAGCAGAACTGATGACATCTCTCTGCCAATTGATATGACTGGCCTAAAATTCAGAAATTTTGGACTAAAAAACCCAGCCAACATAACTTTACAAACAAGCGGAGATTAACATTCTCATTGCCTCTTGGGGTCCGTTGCTGTTACCCTCATAGACATGGAAAAATATTTTCCTGTTCATGTAGTTTCACTTATTTTGCTATATCTGATTAAGAGCCCACTGGGAGCAGCAGTAGTCAGTGGGAAAATTTCCTCTGCAAAAGCAACAAGGAGCTCTCTATCAGGCCTTGTGAGACAAGTCCAGCACCAAGTGAATCCTTCCCAACAGCATTAGAGAACGTTGACTACTGATGTCATTAGGATACACAGGTGAAGTATAGAGCGTCCTGAATAGATGGTTCGGTGATACATTGTGAGAAAGGCACCAACAGTGAATAAGATATGATGAGGGAAAAGGTCCAGGACAACTTGGGACATACATAGAATATAAGCACTTCTACAATGTAATCACTAAAATGTATTCCTAACAAATATTAAAGACAGAAGACAGCTTAGAAGTGTGCTGATGGAATAAAGAAAGATGAATGTGGTAACTGTGTGATCACAATCCATATAATCAGTATGACTGAAATGGCTGGTGCTGATTATGACTTTCACCTAAGTTTCTTGTAAAGTATATCAAAGTCCCAAACTAAACCTAGAAATTTAGTTCTGACCTTCCTGTATTTCCATGCATTATTTCCACATCATCACAGAAGGCTTGGATGTACAGACACAACTGAAATTGGTTGAGTTACTCTAATTTAACAAGTTACCATCTGTAGTTGAGTCATAGCAGTGAGTCAAGTGTGCTCTTAACCCATACCCCTTGCAAAGAAAACAACTTTTAAGAGTACATTTTATGATCATTTAATCTAACATGGCCTGTTTCACAACTGAGAGTTGGCTAAGCGCACATGTGAAGAGGAATTATTTCTATCAGCCTGTTGGTAGTACCCTGTTAAAACACAGTAATTGAAGCACTTTCCGCCTTGTGACCAAAAGTTGGGTCAATGTGAATCTTGCTTAGTTTTCTTCCAAATCAGCTGATCTCATTTATAGTTGGATGGGTTAAGATTATGGATTTTATCATCCATTTCACATACGCAAATCTCTCACTCAGTAGTTTCTCCTGTATTAGTACATGTAAGCTTTCCTAACATCCTGTGTGTAATAGATTCTATCGCTTTCTGCTGGCTTAAGAAGTCCTCTTCAATCACACTGAACAGGAGGAAAGGTGAGATTTCCTTTGCACAATGTGTAGCAATCAAGGTGCAAGAAAACCCCCCTCTATTGCAATATTTCCAATTATCAGAAAACAGTATCACTGTTAAATAGGACGCAAAAATACAATCCTCCGATCCAAGCGTAGAACTAGACAGTGCGGAAAAACTAAGTTGTGGGATGACAGAAAAAGAGAGAGAAGGATATACATCTGGTTGGTTCAGAGGAACGAAGGCGGCTGTAATACTGCCCTGATGTCAGGTCTAAACATCTGCAGTTCATCACCTTTGTATACAAAGCTACACACACGCAGTCTGTCCCATTGCTTTACTCAGCCTGACACTTTTCTGCTCTTTTTGACATTTTGAGCTCTTTAAAGAAAGGAGACTTTGTCAGATTTTGAAAAGTGCCTGAAGATGGAAACGGTGCTTTTGTGAGACCTATATGGCAGTCAGCCCTCTCTGACTGCACATCCAGCACTATATGTAGGTACCTAAAGGACTTCACATTCTTATCATCTGTGCCTTCTAAAATAGGGAGTATCAACGCTGACTCTATAAATTACGAGTCTGCCGGCAGTTGAACACATGTGCTCTTTCTTCCTCTCTGAGCACTCCCGCCGCAGTCATGCTGATCCGAGTCAGCAGTGCTAGTTGTATGATAACGATACTCAGGTGCTTAAGTGCTTACAGGCTCAGGAACAAATTTGGAAAGAGACTAAACAACTTTGATAAGGGACTTAAAAAAGGGGGAGGTTTAAACGGAAATTGCAATCAAGACAGAGTTGTGAGCTGAATACTTTCCTTCTCCCAACACTGCCTTGCTGGGTGTTGGAGACAAGGCATGTCGATTACTTGGGCAACAGGTAAGTTAACAACAGACAGACTAGCAACTTGGCACACAAGGTCATGTTCCTGAAAGTCAAAACATCTTGACTGAAGAAGGGATGAAAATGACGACATGCTCAAAAACAGAAAGAGTAATAAAAGCCAAAAGACATATAATTTCCAAAGGTTGCTGAAGGCTATATTTAAGTCTACCACATTGAAATAAAGAAAATATGCATCCTTAAATCTTAAGGTGACGGCACAGATCAAGATGCTCAGCTGCTGAAAATGAGAGTAGTCAACTTCAGTGGCAATTCCATGACATAGAGCAGGTCAGTATCTTGCCTTTATACCTCTTAAAGTAAGTAAATCTGATCAAAAGATCATTTATAAAAAACAACCAAGATTAAGTCTATTTCAAGGATAAGTTTTCACTTCTAAAAATGACAGATACTTTTTACAGGATTTTGTTAATAGAGTCTTTCAAACCATATTTGAAATTTCCTTCACTAAGATTGTGCACATGCTTGAATTAAAATTCTTTGAAGAATTATACTGTAAGGTTGGAACAGATCAGAAAATTTTAAAACCATTTTAGGATAAACTGTACTCTCCATTTTACATAGCACAGTGAGAATGGAGTGGTCTTACAAACTATTTGTCCACCTAAGCATTCTCTAATTCTGATGTTAAAATTGAGCCTTTAGTGTTTTCAACTGCTGTCTCTGAGTTCAAATGACCAATGTGATAGAGCCTGGTAAGAAAAGAAACTCCTTTTCTGCTGGCACAAGCCTTTCTCCATGTAATGACAAACAAAAAATCCAGAATCCTTGACATAGTTTCAGTAATACTTAATTCTGGGTTACTGAATCAAGTTAATAACTTTAAACTATTTCACTTAGACATGTTAAAACACATATTGTATTATTTTACAAAGAATAATTAATCTAAATTCTAAGATAAGATTTACATCCTACTAAAGCAAAATGTTCCTTAGTTTCAACTTTCCTATGCAGGATCAGAATATGCACAAGAATAAGTGATAGCTTGCTCATAGTTTGTATTTTTTCCAAGCTATTTTCTTCATCTTCTCCTGAGCCAAATTTTTATTGGGTGAAATTGATGGACCCCAAAACAAACCCATCCCAGTTAGTAACAAATACTTCACGGCAATTTCAGAAACAAGTAAGATACTACTAACTTCCCAGCATAGTTTATGCGGAAATGTCGATTTTTACCTTTTCTGTTTCAGTTTGACATTCTTGCTCAGTATCAGTTTTCTTTTACCTTACTTGTTTTATTATTGGTAGGAACTACACACTGAGACTTCTGCATGTACAGAATTCCTTCTCTGTGCTCCTGAACTGATGCTAAAAAAGATATGACATCAAGCCTTACACAGTTTCTCTTTCCATGTTGAATGCAGTCACAAAAATGCACTCAAAGTAGAATAAGCTTTGAGGGAAACGTCAGCCAAGAGCCTCTCTTTATTGAGCCTTCAGACACCTCTCTTCATGCCTAAAATGCAGATGCTAGTGGATCGGGAAGCAAGAAGTCAGTATTCAAACAATACTATGACCATTAGTCAGTCAATCTCAATGCATCCATAAGTGCTACCTCCATAAGTACTCTTTTTGACACTTAAAGATGGTCCAAATCATTTTGATGAACATTAGGGAATTCATCTATCAAAATACATGGCAACTGGATCAACATCACTCTGTTATCTACGATAGAGAAAGTTAAAACCATCTAAGTAAATCTTAGAAGAGTAGGAGAGGCCACAAAACAGAGAAGGGAAACCCTAGAAATAAAAATGAACTATTTTCCCAAGCCTTAAATTGGACAGGTTTGAAAACCGTGATTTGTCCAATTAAAACAGTTTATTTTTGTTATTCATTTTCATGCACTTCTGGGCTCTGGCAATGATCATCAAGCCAAGTGCCAAAATACCTTGAAAAGATTGTATATACTTCTTGATTGGGAACAAGACCTAAAAGAAAGATCTCAGAGAAGCTTCCTCTCTTGAAATTTTTCTACCTGGCTCTGTAATTTCATTACAAGATTTTTCCGCAGTGTAAGAATTCAACTGGGCACAAGAATCTTAGCCAAGTTAGATAAGATTTAGAAGATTTTCCAAGTCTTTTAGCGCTTCTTCTAACCAAAGTTAATTGTTCTGAGTTTCCTCAAGTATTCACGCAGTAGACTTGTAATACTAATATTTCATGCTTTGCAAAAACAAATGCAATCAGGGTTTAACAGACAATTCACGGTAAATGAACAGAAAACAGGGATGACAGCCAATAAAAAAAAAATTAACTGGAAATTAAAGAAAATATTAATTGAAAACTGTTGCAATATTCCAGATGGGGTTTATGTCTTATTAAAAAATTAACAGCAAAGTGCTAGTTAGCATCAGTGTAAGGAGAAATGAATGAGAACTGATTCAGAGAAAAAGCCTCAAAATCACCTATACTTCTTCCCATATGAGTTTTCTTTTACCATCTCTTATCATAACACTGACTGAGCCCAAATTTCTGTAGACTTAATAATACCTGACAGAACATAGCCTGAGGTGATACAAGAGTAGGCTGAGAGGAAGGCAAGTACTGCAACTCTATCCACACAAGCACATTTTTAAAACGCAAACAGTATTTTCCACGATTCAATGAACCTATTCATTTTGGCGAGATGGAGAGTGATCACGGATAGAATGAGATACAGCCAGTATCCTACATATACCAGTTCTGCACTCTAGGAGCAAGACTTGTGCTGTTAGGCATCTCCACAATAAGGATGCTTCCCCAAAGTGTCTAGATCCAAAAGTAAGAAGGCATCAAATTTCTCATTGGCCTTTGGGCAATTTAACAAGCAACTGTGCAACTAATGTTCACACGCTGGTTATCACCTGTCCGATGTTAAAACACCATCTTCCCAGGAGTAAACCTACGCTGTGTCAGGAACTGTACAGAATTCAAGAAATACTTATACACAGAGCCAGTTCATAACATACAAAAAAACAGGGACAAAGAAAAGCAATGTAAAATGCCCATTAGCACAGCATGCTTCCTCAGCACCACTATCACTTTGCCTCAGGCTTACTGCAAGTACAGTATCTTCAGCAAAGAGAGAGTGGAAAAACTGCAAGGACATCATTGATCTGACAACACTCCTGCTACTTGCTTAAGTTTCTTTCCACTCCACCAGCAGAATCTGTACCAGTTCTCCTTCATGGCTTTACCCTTTGCCTTTCTAAAACCAGGCTCTCTCGTTCCTTGCTTGTCACACAAGCCAGCCACAAGGATGACAGGGATGCAGGCTCACAAACACTGATTGATGATGCACTTCCTAAGAAAGCAGAAGCAAGTAATAAAGATGACCTTAAGACATGATTTATGTGCGTTTGGCAATTCAGACACACACTCATACTGCAGACTTGCTAGAGACAGAGGCAGGAAGAGTAGATGTTGGTGATCTATCAGAACAAGTCTTGCTCAAAGCAAAGAACTGGTTGGTCAGCTCAAGTCAGAGAGAGTAGAATATGGAATAAGTGCAGCATCAGAACTAGATGAAGAAATATATTTAATTTTATTTTGTGTTTGTTGAAACTAAAAAGAATTTAAAATGTTTTCCACTAACTTGGAAAGAAAAATCAATAAATAAAAGTAAAAATCATTCAGGGTCAAGAAATACTGCTTCTGGGGAATTTTTAAGGAAAGGAACTTTGGAAACGTGGATTAAAACAATAACATGACTCTGACCTCAACAAACAAGATAGAAGAGACCAAAGTCTGTCTTTCCTCCACAAAGGGAGGAGAAACCTGAACTTGGAGCTCACACAGACATAGGTAAATACTCCAAAGACCCAAGGAAGGAAATAGTGGGATATCATCTGGCATTCCTTGATTTGCGGATGGTATCTATAGGCTGCTGTGAAACACAGCCTGAAAAACAGAAGTTCCATTGTTCTTTTCCTGTTTGTTTTTCTAGGTAAAATCATTTATGAATCTGATAAAGAGCTCCAGCTGCTTTAAACATTAGGGGGGGTTTTTTTTGAGTAACCAAACAAAGTCACAGAAGACATGCCACATTTTTATACAAGACTTGCCACCAATGAACTCTGGTCAAGTGCTGAAACAAGTTTTCCAATTTATTTATTCCATTCTGAATATACTTGTTTGTTCAGTTTCCATGGCCATTGCAGCAAAGAAAGTTTCCCAGTAGCAATGGAATTATAAAGATTAATCAATACTGGACAATACCTGCAAATATCTTAAGTTGCTATTTGTAAAAATAAGAATTCTGCCCAAGACATGGCTCTTGAAACATTACCTTGGTGCTGCCCAGAAGGAGATTCGTCTGTCTACGTGGGGTGTGCAATCAAAAGAGTTTGAACCTCGGAAACGGCAAACACGTACTCTTCACAACCGAGTTACTGATTCTGTGAACAGAACTATTTAGAGAGAACTGTTTGGCGAATAATGACTAAACCAGACAGAACTTCAGGCCTCTTAAGTGATTCATGGAAAACGAAGTTGTGTCAAAGACATTGCTGAATTATGTGTGTAGTGTGAGTACTGTTGTAGTACACTACCTCTGCATCACCTCTACAATGCCCCTGACTCTAGAATTTACACCAATTTCACCTTTTCAAGCCCTCCATTTCAAACACTTGTTATTATATGGTTTACTTTGCCACTTAAATTCATAACTCTTCCTTGAAAAATGAGTAAAAATGACCCCTTCTTCATTTAAAGAATTGTTCTTTGCAGAGGAATCTTTGATTTCCAACAAAGCAAGCGAGGATTACAGAATCATTCAGTGGTCTGAGAACACTGTCAAAAGTCATCATAATAGCAAATGTGACGATCTGACACAGGAGGGGACTGACAAAAACATCTCAAACACCCATCAGCACTTGATGTTGATATTAAACATTATAGACTCGGTAGAGAAACTGGTTTTAGTGCACATAACATTTCTACCTCCCATGACCTTACATATCTATGCCTCCAACCCTCTGTTCCTCCTGAGCGCCTCTCACCCACAAGAAGTGTCATCTTCATTTCAGTAATCTTTGCAAACTGTGAAGGCTGGAGAACACCTGAGCCTTTAATTCTCCCTTTTAGAATTAAGAAAAAAATGGAATTAGCCTGGATTTTCACATCACAAATGGTATATACAGAGATATTAAATGTTAAAACTATTGGGTTTTTTGCTTGGGTTTTTTTGAAGTTTTTACTGGCAATCTAAGACTATTGAACCTGGAAAACAATGACACCCAATCCCACATTTTAACATATTGTACAAAAACATATTTAGGGACATGAGAAAGCAGGCATGAAATTGTGTTTACCAACACTATTTATTTTTGCTCATTTATAACATGTTCTTTGCTCTTCTCCTCCAGTCTGGGGTTCAAAATCACTCATCCCTTTTTTAGTTTGGCTCATATCTCCAAACCAACAGGAATTACGATACAAAATTTTTGCTTTAGCAGTTAAGAGGCCACAGAGGACTCCTTTGTTGTCTTTTTGAAAGAAAATTTAAAAAAAAAAGAAAAAAAAAGAAAAAAAAAAGGGGAAAAAAATCCACTAGAGGAATGAAGTCACTTTAGCCACTGCAGATACAACTCCTCATCTCCCCCCTAGCAGCAAACGAACTTGAATGGTAGCTTTATTTAGTCTTCTTTGGATATAATAAGAGATTTTTAGAGCACCCAGGAAGCCAGAACATAGCATCCACAGCAAGACCATCTACACAAAACACAAAAATGTGGGGTAAAAATGGCTCTGCTCATCATTCTGTCTACTTCAAAAACATGACCAGATCACTACAAAGGTTTGTGCAGAATTCTCAGCACAAGAACTCCATTCGGTGTCCAGCGGACAAGGCTCTATCCATTTCAACAGCAGCAAAATGTCCAATGGACACCTTCCACATGTGCGGGACAAACAAAAGTCTGATGTCTTTATATGGAAATACAAAATGGTCTACATGTTGGATTTGTTTTTATATAACTCTCGGTTTACTGTGTGGTCCAATATGAAATCCTTATTCCTGTGAAATAACTGTTTTCTGATCTCTCTCCAGAAAGAAACCCAGAGAAACATTTTCAGGGCTAGAATGAATTACCAAAAGATTTCATCATGCCTTAATTTATGAACATATGTAAGACAAAGGATTACTTAAATCAACTCTTTCATTCATCTAAATTTTATTGTGCCCAGCAGAAATAGTACTTTTTCTATCTGAAAGTAGTGTCACACAAACTGTTTAGTTTTGGCTTAATTGAAAAAACACAACCCATTTTTACTACGTCTAGATATGACACATATGCCTAATCATTATTGTTTGATTTTAATTTTTCAGTGTAAGTGTTTTTAGCATTTCTCTGTTCTCAACTGCATATGATCTAGCCAAAACTAGTCAATCAATCACAACTCCTGATGTGGTCGTATATCCCAAGGCAGTGGTTTGTTATTTAGTTACACTCTGAGTGCTATCCCAAATAATGTATATTTATGTCTATATTTTACTTGCATTTCTTCTTCCTTCACAGCAATTTTTACCTGTGTAATCCTTTGACTTTAGGTGGGGTTACTCCTGGGTTTTATTCTGACATACTCAGAGGAGAATCAGGCTTACTGCCTTTACAATTAGCTGAAAGACTGTGTTAAAACCCCTTGGGAACTGTTTCAATGAAAGTACAGTAAATGCATGACTTATCATTTTGGAGGAAGCATTGTGTTTTGAAGGAAGCGCTGTATTTTGAAGGAAGCGGTGTAATAGTATCTCATGAGAGCAATTCTTATTAATTGCAAGTTTTGTAAGGCTTGGATTTATTAAAGTTCTGAATTTCTTGCCAGTTGCCACCATATGTAGTCTATAACTTGTGAAACACAAGACCGTATGCATTTCCCAAAGACATTCCCTCTAATCATTTGCAAATTTAACAAATTTAGCACAAAGAGATGCTTCCTAATCAGGACCAGCAACCTGGCCACTAGCAACGCTAGTATACAGACAAGCAAATTATAAAAGCGTAGGTGCATCTATCTATAAAAGCAGTAATACCGCCTAAAAAGATTTAGTAAGATTTTTCAACTGTTTCGCACCCTCCATTCTTCTGGATTTCAGAATGCAGCCTGGGTGTTCTGCTTGGACAGAGGAAGCCCTTCCTAACAAAGCAGTTGTCATCAGAAATGAGAGGAACAGCTCTAAGGAGCTCTTCAGGGAGAGCAGTAATAACGGCTGACACCGCAACAACACTACCCTGAGACATTTAGACAAAATGGCAGGAAATAAACACTCGCTGTGTTGCAATTCAGAAAACTCTTCATGGGGCAGAAGGTTATTGTCGGGGTCATGGGGTAATATTTCACCAATAGCACATTCACAGGTAGCATTAATGCTAGGAAACTCCTCATTAATATAGAAGATACTTATAATGTTGACAGGCTGCTGTATGAAGCCCATACGGCCTCAGGCACAACTATAGGAATAAGCTTTTCAATGAGTGAAGAAGTTACACACAGAGAAGGCTACACCCTTCTGTTTTAGCAACATTCACTGTTTTGAATAGAATAGAATAGACTATTTCAGTTGGAAGGGACCTACAACAATCATCTAGTCCAACGGCCTGACCAATTCAGGTCTGACCATGTTAAAGCACGTTATTAAGGGCATTGTCCAAATGCCTCTTAAACACTGACAGGCTTGGGGCATCAACCACCTCTCTAGGAAGCCTGTTCCAGTGTTTGACCACCCTCTCGGTAAAGAAATGCTTTCTAACGCCCAGTCTAAACCTCCCCTGGCGCAGCTTTGAACCATTCCCATACATCCTGTCACTGGACACCAGGGAGAATTGTTTTCTACCATGTAGCTGACTTCAACTCTTTGATCTCAGTTGTCTGAAGAATGCAAAATAAAGGACAGATTATTGTCGTAATTACTCTTTCCAACACAAGAGATTACAATGATTAGTGATTAGGGTTGTGGCAACACAGGCACAAACAGCTCACGCCTGGCTCTGATGGAGGGCCTCTACCAACAGTAGTCATGCAATGGGATCAGAAAAGATGAAGTAGATGGAAAGAGTTTTGTATGACAGACTGCACACATCTCTGTGTAGCTTCCCTTTGATACTTCCAAATGAGTAAATTTCAACTTTCGTTCTGAAAGAGTTGTTTTATTTCTTTGTTCAATATGTGGTCTGATGGCGTCAACAAAAAGCCAGTCATTTTCCTTACCTTTCAGTTAAAAATGGTTTCATTTGTTTTTCTAAAGCTCCCCTAATATTCTTTCTATTAGCTATCACATATGAATCATTGCTAGATCTAAGTCAGTCTATCCCCCCAATAAATTTGCAGATATTAAATTTAACCGAAATGACTGAAATTTAACTGCTTGAATTTGGTCTATTCCAAATAATTTAACTTTTTTTTTTTTACGTTTACAGTAATTTTTTGTTACAGTGCAGGGTCTTAAAGGACTTCAACACTAGAATTAACATTTCATAAGAGGAGATGTAAAAAACAAAGTGAATTAACTCTTCTCCTTCATAATAAAACAGCTCTTTCCCCTACTCCCTGTTAAAGAAGTCTTAACAAAAGAGTTTTTATTACAGGACAATGAAAGAAAATGTAAATGAAATGTAGTACTTCAGGGTTTTCAGAGCATTTATGAAACCATGTAACCATTTCTGGCACGTGCATTTCTGACAGCATTTCTCCTAAGTGTACTTCACCACTGTTTAGACAAGGTTACTTAATACGGTACCTGCCTAATGCTGTTCAGTAGGTTAAAGGCTTTATTCTATTAGCTTACATGACTCAACTATGAGGTTTCTGAGAGCTTTCATGACCTAGTAGTAACCTCGCATTTGTTACAGGAGCTACAGTTTACAATCTCAGAAATATTGCACCCTAGATTTTGGCCTCATTTAGATTTTTTTGTAGAGACAAGGGGGTCTGTGCACAGACTATGCATATACCTCATCAGTAGCACAAAACTCCTTCCTTAAAATAAATTTGGGAAAAAGTATTCTCAGTAGATGGATTATCCTTTTAAAGGGAGCAGTTTCTGAGCCTCCTGCATTGCAAGTGTCCATTAAAAGGAAAGTAATTCTTTTGTAAAGAAATCACTCAAATACTTAATGTTAGGCCTTCTCAATCCCCAAAAGTCAAAACACCACAAATACAACCAACGACAAATTCAATTAAAACCATTTATGGTGAATAATTTTTAAAAATAATACCTTTTTAACTTACTGCAAATAGATTAAATTTCTATTAATCCTGGAGAGACCTTTGTACTGCATGTTGATAATAGTGCCATTGCAAGACCCAGGGAAAAGACATTGGGAATCCTAAGTGGGAGTAAACAGTAACACACAGCAAATCCTGTAGCCAGTGGAGCCTCACACTTGCCTTGTGTGAGCATTGCAAACTCCCACAACTGTAAGCAGAAGTTAGTCAGTAACTCCAGCTATTCCAGGAGGAAGCCCCAGAATGTAAATTACATATAATTCATACATTATTAATAGGTGCGTGTTGCACTGCAAAAAGATTGCAATGCACCACATGGGTGCAATATTTATGATTAAGCTTCAAATCCTTTACTTCCTCTGAATTGTTTCTACCTCAACATATATTGCCTAACATGTTCTCCACTACATCAGCTGATTTTTTTTTTTTAATTCTGTGTTATTATGAACTCATACTTTTACATCATGCAGCACAGTAAGCTGAAAAATGCCTTTGTTTTACTAGGAGGTACGTGAAGCATTTCTATTTGAGCAGTAAATACTTCGCACACATTTTCTAGATACATTTACGGTATATATCCACAAGCACATATATTTCTTGGTGAGCTTGCAAAATTGTAAAACAAAAAGCATTTTTCTCCGAAGGAAAAATGCATTTTCTTTGTAGTAAGCAAAAATACATATGCTGATCTGGTAAAATCCTTAGGAAAAAAAGCAGTTATACCAAATATGCTTAATCTATGTCTAAAGGGAAATGAAAAGAGGCAGAAAAGTCTAGATTGCTCTGAACAAGGGTATGTTTGATCTGCATGTAATGGGAGTACTTTACAACCTTCACACCACTAGTTCATGTTGATGGACAGGAAGCTTAGACTTTGAGTTGGACCTGGAGGAATTTCGTTAACTAAATGCATCCCCTTGCCTCAGAGATGAAAGCCACTTGCTATACCACATGATCTCTCTATGGCTTTCTTGCACTGCTGTCAGCCATTTCAATATTTCTGTGTGTCAGAAAGGCAAATTTGCATCTATGGTACAGGCTGGAAAAAAGCATCAAACTTTTCTAATTAAAAAAAAAAAAAAATTAAAAAAGCACAACATAGGAACACACAGGTATACATTAAAATTCACCTACCTAGTTGTGAAACGGTCAGCCTACTTTTATAATAACCAGAGAAGTTGTTTTGACAAATACTCCAGGCGTGTGAATACCCTCCGTGCTCAAAAGTCACTGAGCTTTTCATCGGTGTGCCTTCTGAAGCCCTCAGTTCAGGCTGTGAACAGGATGCCTTGAGGCAAAAAAAAGGTAAAAGTCCAAAGTCCTGGCATTCACCTGACATCAACTGTCTTTGTACCAATCACTGTTTTTGGTTAATTTTAATATTTTCCTTTGACTTTTGAGCTCTGGACAATTCTCACTCAGTAATATTGCACTAGCATCTGGAAATTACAATGGGCCTCACTGTGCCTGGCAGAGTAGAAACAGCCTTTTCTCCAGAAAGCTTAGGATCTTAAGAGCCAAAAGGACTGAAATTAAACATGATTATATGGCACACTCAGGGCTTTGAATGCAAAAGGTCTGAGTTCTAGTCTTGTTCTAGCCTTACTCACAAGACTATCCTACTTTTCTCCATTTAGAAAATCAGAAGACTTTCTTATTGGCACTTATGCCTTAAATGCAGTGATAAATTAAATATTACCAATACTTATAGTACTTTGTAGTAACTGATTTGCAAAAAATTGATTTTATACATAATTCAATTAAGGAAATGAGTCTCAGCAAATATTTTTTGCTAGTATATATAAACAAATATTTTTCTAGAAAAATCATAATCTGTGCTTAAGTACATTGGACATATATCATAGTTAAATAGTATGTGTATAGCACTATCTTACACTCTTTGTACAATTACTGCTTTTCTTATGAAAGCAACAGCTCCAGGTTATCACTGACCAATTTTTCCTAATTTAGCAAAGAAGGAATGAATGTTGCTAAGAACAGAAGACCAATCTTAAGTCTACAGCATTTTATGCTGGCATCAGTTATACATAGCTGTGGAAACAGCTAAGGGTAGATGAAATCATCTGTCCTTGAACTATAGTTGTCACTATAATGATTCTGGCAGAGTAACAGAATGAAATTGTTGACTCGTTCTAGTACTGCTCGATTGACTTCAGGCTCAATAATGTAACATAAAACTGGTCTCTACTGGTGGTATTGTCTATCACAATGTGTTACTGAACTGACTCTAAGAGAGTGACGCCTTTGTTGCTCTTGCTGAAATGTTTTAGTGGAGATACTAAGAACAAGTGAATTCTCACTGAATTTCAGGAGTTCCACATGCTCTCTATAAATATCACAAAAAGTATTGCCAATAAAACAGTATTTCAGAAACACTTTCAAGACAATAATATTTTTCACATAACGTAGATATATGGCATTCCAGATTCTGGAAACAGGTATGTATTTTATTATTCTTTCATATTCAGCTGTGAAAAAGTAAAGTTGTAAAAAGTTAATCAAATATATGACATTTGTTACTCATCATCACTTCACTGAGATTCTGCCTTTGGTGAAGGCTACGGAGGATAAGGTTCTACAGTAAAATGGAGAGGGGCATCAGTCTTCCAAGAAAATAATTCAGAGAATGTAAAAGAATTTCATGACAAGGGGAGTGTTTCATTGATATATGTCCCTCTCTGGGGATGGGTTTGCAGCCTTATGGACAGAGATTGCATTGTTTAGATAACCAGACCCAGCAGTCTCCTTTCAAGCCCTCCTCACACTGACCCTGACCTGCAGCCAGCGGTTGAAAAGCACATCTCCAGAAACTGGATGTTCAAGGCATTAACTTATGCATTACCTTTGTTATCTATAAGGTCAGAGGTCGGTTTCTTTAATTTGAGAGCAACCAGTGTGTTATGGTGACTAATACATAGTAAAGCTCTCTTAATTAAAACGTGTAGTGGAGAAAGAGAGACGTCAAATAAAACAGATAACAGCAGTATCATAGTTGGGACTAAGGCTGCTGGATTACAACACTACTTCTTCCACCTCAGAATGAGTAGGCAGATGGACAAAAACATTCTACTACAGTACACAAAGTCTTTTGCATTCAAACCACTGTTCATCTTGATCAGGTTCAAGGATCCTTTCCTGCCTTCCCTCCTGCCCATTTTTTTCCAAAATCCAAGAACTCTTTTATGAATTCCCTCTTCATAAATACTCGAATGAATGCATTGCTTAAAAATACAACTATTTGCATGCCAAGAGGAGGAAATAAGTTTTTGAAACTATATCAAGTTTTCATATATCACTTTATAGCATTATCATGTACCCCTTTTTATTCCTGTTTTAAATGGCTCAACAGGGGAGCAGAATCGTGACTCAGCTGGCCAACTACATTATGAATAACGGAACAAACAGGCTCCATGTATTTTAACATCTTTATATATACCACACATGGTTTGTTTTCAAAAAAAAAAAAAGAAATTTAACATTTTCCTCTTTCAAGAAACTTCACAGCGCATCCTAAATTATATTACTAAACTCTAAAAAACTTTTGTTCAAGGAGCAGTTAAAAAAAAATGAGCCAACTGACCCACATTAAAAGCGGATAAAAAAATGTAATTTTTTACGAGCAGTTAGAGTTGCCAAATTTATAATACAGAACTACAGAATTGAGTTTTATTGGTGAAAATGTTATCCAGCTCAAATTTGGACTAATTCTTCCCAGCACCCGTGGATCACCAAGATCAGACCTTTTAAAGAGGAGATTTTTCTTTCCATTTTCTTATGTAGAAGATAAGGCAGAAGTTTTGAAGGTTCTTTACATACATGTAACATGCAGTATTCAAAACAACAAATTTATGCATTCTTTTAGGATGTATATATCACATGTTCCCTTACTGTGCCCAGTTTTCAGAGAATTCAGTCCTACATTCTCAGGTATGGGCTTTTAATTTACGTTTTTAACTCCAGAAATCCTCAATGTAATCCCTGTTGGACCTAAGAAGACAGGTACCATCAACAGGCTATACAGACTGACAAAGCTGTCTGCAGAATTTGGGAGGTCAGTCCCACAAAAGTCAAACAGAAAGAACATCCAGATCTTCTTCCGAACTTTGAAAGTTTTAGATTTCAAATTATGGTCAGTTTAATTGATCCTATAACTGACTGGCCACATACCTGGACAGAGCTATGCTACATGAACTGCTATTATGCCAGCCAAGGAACAATATTCCTCATATTTACATTAGAATAGAATATTCTTAACTTTCTTCTGCTCCAGTTGTGTGGACATCAAGGTCTTATCCAGAATGTATCCAAACTGAGGTGATTTTTTTCATTGACTCCAGAGGGCTTTAACTCAAACCCTAATCCATTAACACATACCACACACCTCGACCCCTGCCCTCCCAATAAGAATTGATCAGGAAATTGAACACATAAGATAATGTCAAAAAGAAAACCTGAAATATCAATTCCTGTGCTTGAATTTGGAATTAGGACTGTAGCTCCCGAGAGAAGTTCACTTTCAGCACAAGAAGCTATGATGTAATATAGTCTACTGCCCTGAGACTTTTGTTGTAGGTCCCCTGGGAAGAGGTATCAAACTTGACTGACTTTTTCTGTCTTGTTGGATTACCTAATGATAATGAATTTAGTGTAGAAAGATTCAATTTAAACATTCAGGATGCTGATGAAGCTAAGTCAAACAAGCTACACAAACACAGAGTCATTCTATTTAACTTTCACCCAGCCCAGAGCATAGCCCAGTGGTTCATGAAGTCTCAGTTATTTCTTGATCATGGAGAATAACCAAAAAGACAGTAATTTTCAATCTTACCTCTTATAAAACTTAAACATGAGCCTCCTAAATTGTGTGGGTCCAAGTCAGTCTAAGCACATTTCAAGGGAAAAGCCATCTGCCAAATTCAGTCACTCTATATACAGAGGTTTAAGGTCAGTGCAATTAGCTGAAGAAAATACACTTTTAATGGCTTAAGTCTAAAAGCACTCAGGGCTTCCAACAATGCTAAAAAATGCATATAGAACACACACAAAAATCCCTTCAGTCTAACTTCAACGAAATAAAACTAACACCAAAAACTCCCTTTGTAACTTCCTATTACAATAAATTTTCTAACCAGCCATATATATTGAAAGTGCCCCAGCAACTATGTCATGCAATGAATTCAGCACACATGGAAATAATACTGGATAACAGATACAATAGGGGCATATACAGTATTTCCCTTTAGATATTGTTGCTTTGCAGCAAATAGTATGTGAAATTATAGTGAAGGACAATCTCTGGAAGATCACAAAAGTTTTTCTTTTAGAGGAATACTATAATCTACAGGGGTTAAGTTGACATATAAAAATATATATATCGTTAAGCTTTTTCAGCTTTGAACATCTTCACAATTCAAGCAACTCACAAGTCAGGTGACCATCAGTTTGCTCTAACTGGCTGGGTGGCCCGCTCAGACAAACACCAAGCCTATTACCAGGGCATCACTCTACTGCAGAATCACAGGCCACAGTACTTTAGAGTTACACTGAGCAACAATTTACTTGCTAGATCTGTTCCAGACAGGCTGCCAGATATTTTACTGATATAATGTCAGTCTGTTTCTGGAACAAGAATCAGCCAGTGTTAAATTTTACTAATTTAAAAAAAAATTATCATAATAATCGTCAAAAAGTCGATGCAAAAAGTATGAATTTCCTACATATCTTACATGTATGCTTCAGGTCTTCAGCTGAGTGCTGAAGTCAGAGTTACTGATCTCAGACCTACACTGACTCATCTGAGTTGAAAATCAACTCACAAAGTGATGTCTGAAAAAGGTTCTGAAGAATTTGAGAATGAGATTCATTGTTCTTGCTCTGGAACATAGAAAAGCTATATAATTTCCAAGAACACCAGCCTCCAGCTTCACACACATTAACTGGGAAATTCCTGGCTGCACAATTCTGGTAACTCTATACATCTGGAACATCGTCACTTCTCTGGTTTGGGTATATGATGTATGCATTTAATTATGTAATTTTGCCAGATCAGCGTATTTTCAAAAAGTAAAAAACATATCAAGATGCTCTGTGCAGTAACTGTGATAATAAAATAAATAAGCATTGCAAAGAAAGAAATGTCAAAAAAGCCACAGATAAGAGGCTGGCAAAAAACCAGAACACCTCACAGTAAAAGACACAAAGAGCTCCACCACTTACTTAGTTTATCTGAAAGATTGAGAGATGACAATCATGGTGGAGAAAATCCTGGCCTTAAGGGTTCTTTAATCTAGTAGAAAGGCATAACAGGGAAACAAATTGTTAACAGCTTGAGCGGGAAATTAGTAGAAGAAACTACCAAGGGATCCTCCACTGTTTGATGTCTTCCAGCTATGACCGGATGACTTTTTGGGAGGTGTATTTCAGCCAAAATTTATACTGTAGGTCTTAAGTGGATAAAATCAACCAGTGCACAGCACGTAAGATAGCACACCTGATGATCAACGTTCTTGTAGGGCCTTAAAAAAAACCTTAAAAAGCTATTAACTGTGCTGGCCAAGCAGACAGAAAGGACTCAGAGTACATACAACACAGTATTTGCATGGTGAGTTGAAGCAGGCTTGGTACTAGAGCAGGGAAGACTGGCCTCTGGACAGAGGTATGTTCCATACTTGTAGCTGCTCAGAAATAAGAAATCATAAAGGAAATCCACAGAATCCCTACAAATATTTGTACAGCTAGCTTTTCACTTACACATTCCCCAGAGGTGTTTTTCACAAAACGAATGACCTGAAATCATGTTAGAAATCCAGTAATTCTGAGTTTAGTTTATTGGTTGTAAGCACCAGCAGAAGAACCTATTAGCAGGACTACTGCTGGGCACTCGGGGCAGGAAGGGGCATTTCTCAAAACACCTCTCTTGTTTCACTGCATGCTAGTTTTACTGGGTTGTCTTTGGCCTATTAAATAACATACATTATAAGAAGGTACAGTTTCACGTATCTCCCATCAGAGCCATCAGCTCTTCCTATTTATTACCCATTCCTTAATTTAATGCTTACTAAACCACTCTGACAATAACCGGAAGAGAGCATCCATTTGAAAGAACAGATTCAAACTATGCTGCATTCCAAAATGAAACTTGTTCTGCAGTGCTATGCCCTGAAACATCCATCTTATTTATCTTAATAAAACATCCATCTCTATTTATCTTAGAGGTCCTATTATTAATGTCTGTTTTTTTGAGGTTACAAACTAGGTTAACCATGATAAGGCCTATCAATCTTTGGACTTCGCGGTAACACAAGCTTTGCAAAAAATAATCTTATTAAGAAATAAAACATTCCCCTTTATGCCCTCATGCTTCCCTTCATTTCTTTAAACACAGGGGAGCCTTGGTGTTATGTTTTACCTTGATTTCTCCCCCCCACAGGCTGTAACAGCTCTCACTGTGGGGGATTTCTTTGCAATGGGCTCAGGGCAGGGGCTGGAGGGGGGGTGATGAAGGCTGCGTTTGCCGCTCTCTACAGTCACAAATTAAGATGAAGTGTGAATTATACAGTAACAACCTCTACCTCTTCACTGTTTTGAATTAAAAGAGATGGAGGCATCTCCCACATCAGAGGAGTTTATGTCACCAGCCTTCTACTGAAAACTAAGCATACACAGATGGGTGGGGAGGAAAAAGAAGAGAGAAGTTGAGTAGAGCAGATGAAGGCTCATCTCCTGCAATATCCTCAAGCCTGGGGAGTGAAACGCAATATCCCTTCCAGTGGGAGATAAAGTGAAAATTCCAGTGAAGTTTGCCAGTGACACTCAGCATTCTACAGAGTGCACAGATCCGCAGGTCAGTGCTACCTGGACAATGGGGCAAATTCTGTTAGTAAACCAATTTAACTGGCTACACTAGACAACTGCAAACAAATAGTTGTCCTAAAAAAAACCAAACAACCACACAACTGAAAAAAAAACCCACACCAACAGATGCTGCCAGACATACTCTAGCTGTTATTAATAGGAAATTAAGAAATAGAGATAAGGAATTATCTGGAAAAAAAATGGTTAAGCATTTTGGTGCATTTTCACTTTATCATAATAATTTAGCGATAGTCAAAGTTATCATGAGGATGGAGAGTTACTCAGCCTTTCAGGTACCAAGATCTCTTTGGCAAGGAGAAGCTGTACAGGTATCAAATCTCTTGATGTCTACAGTCTTGAATAATGTTACCTGTATTTTTAATAGCTCCTCACTCATCCTTCTATGTCATAGTATACGTGCAATATTTCAGGAGATTCTTGAAGATAATCTTAGTGCCCAGGTGTGGATCAGGGTAGGCAGAAGAAAACAACAGAGAACAAGAAGAGAGGAAGCTAGTTTTGTTTTTGGACCACACGATAGTGCACGCAGTATATGCACACATAATCCTTGGCTCAGTTTTTCTCATATGGCGGCAGCAGCTCTTATCCTTGCTGTTTTGATCCCAATTATATGTCCCATGGCATATAGGAACTTTTCTTTTTTTCCTAATAAATTAAAGGTAATAAGGTGAAACTAATCAATGAAACCATAAAGCCATATGGTATTGTGGTCCTGGATGGTAAGTTTATACTCTGAGAATCTGCAAATTAGCTGTGAAAATAAAAAACATTTAAAAATAGATCAAGCAGAGATAAAAGCCTTGGAACACATTGTAAAAATTACAGATTCCCAGACCCATTAAAGTGAACTAAAAGCAAATGACAATGTGACTAGCAACTTTATCAAATTCAGTAAAAGGTCCGTTTCTTTTTTCATCCAAACACGGGTTTGTGATCATGAGCACCCCACAATGTCATATGTTATCTAGAAAGCCATGCTGTGTCACCAGTAGATAAACATCATCAGGAGTCCCGTTTCCATCTCAAGGGAAACTCCTGGGACTATCTTTGGTTCATGGCTGGGTCAGGTCACTTAAAGTTTTCACTGACCTGAACCTGATCCAAACCAAAGGATTGAAATTCCTGACCCACTCACCCCAAAGAACAACTATAACGAAAAACTGAAATGGAATCATACAGTATAGCAACCACATGCCTGAAGAACAGTATCTGTCTGAGACAATTTCAGGAGAGCACCTGCCTCTTTTTATCAGGAGCTCCCCTGTATTTACCACAGTATTGACTTGAAGTGAGTCTTGTAGTCAGAAAGCTATTCTGCTAGTTTTATTGAGTTAGTCTAATAAAAGTATGTAAAATGTAATTGCATTTTCAGGACATTCCTGGTAATTTGTTTGTAAAACATCACTTCCTTAGTGTTTCTCCTTGAAATCAGTTCTTCAAGCAACCTGAAACCAGTTACGGCAGCAGTGCTATTATTTTTGATAAAAGAAAAAGTGTGATCAAACTAAATTTCTGGCCACTTCCAGCTCTCTGTAACATATAAATTTACTAAGGTAGTCCTGCAGTTTGGCATCCTGGCTACTTTAACAGCTCTGTACTGTCAGTAAGAACTTATGAAATGCAACTTTAATCTCACAGAGACTTAAAGTAGACACTGCACCAAAACGTGTGAAGAGTAGTTGGTTTCAAAACTGCACAAGAAAGATGACCCCAGCTGAAACGACGCTAGTGCATCCATAAACAATTCTGTCATATTGTCATTCCAAAGAGGATCCAAATACTGCTTATGGATAACATTTCTGTGGTTTTAGTCCCAAATTAGGAGATAACTAGGTGTTATTGTTAGTAGGGGTTGGGGGTGGTGGGTTTTGTTTGTTTGTTTAAATTCTGCCTTATAAATACATGACTTGACACTATATAGAAAACTAAAGTGCTACAGAATGAATTTCTGCTGATAGCCTTTGGCATACCTCCACCCCTGTAGAAACATGCACCAATTTACAGAGCAAGAAAATTTCTAAGTAGTTAAGAAAGTGCCTGTGTGGCAAAACACAACGCTGCGCAGAGATAGCTTGGTAACTCTGACCAAACAAGCAGTATGCTGTGCACTGCTGAAGAGCAGGCAATTAAGTACTGGACAAACCAAACCACCTCAGCTTAAGAAATACTTTGCTACTTCTCAGGACGCAGCACATAGGGCACCATCCTGAGCCTGTAATACAACAACTGGCTGATGCTCATCACAAAAACACTGCTTGGAAATAAAAATACTGTCAATACTGTCCTCCTCTCTGCAGCTTTGAGGTATCTCCCCACTCCATCAGGACTGAGTTTCAGCCAGATAAGGATTCCCCTGCTCCATAATTTCTGCTACATGCTAGATAAATCATGAATAACACAATCCATTTGCATTGCTGAACTTGATGCAAAACTGTAAAATTACTAAGATGCATTTATTTATATAAAACATAAATGTAGAAATATATAAAATATAAAATGTAATTTTACACAAAATAGAGTATTTAATGTTACATAAGGTTTTTTCCTCTCTTTTTAAGAGTATTCTTCCTGTGCCACCGAGTAGAGAAGGCAGGTAGTAACCATTCCCAGGAGGCTTATTTAAACACTTGCTTGTTGACAGCATGCAGAACCCTTGCTAATTTACAAGCACAAAAACTTTAGTTGTTGTAAGAGATATCATTCTGCATTGGCAAGATTGCTTTAAACTTCTCATCCCTTGGTTTTATCAATCCTTCACGATGTGATCTCCAGTTAAATTCAAGCTTTTCCTTTTATTTATTGCTCCCTTTTCAGTTTAGAAGTTTATCTGTGTATTTTCTTTAATGGGCTACATTTAAGCTTCTTATTCCCAGGAATCCTTCTAATAACTGATTAGAATTGGCTTTCAAGTAGCTTTAGAATGTGTATTTATGACTCTATGATCATTAGACTTGTTTTCTTAGGTCTGTCTTGTACCAGGAACAGTGAAGTAAAACCTCCAGGATGGCTGGCACTAATAAGTTGGTCTCCTTTCTTCGCTAACAATTTAACATAGTTTTTCTTAGAGGAGGTTCAAAAATTTACTTGTAGCAGTAATATTTTTTGCTTATTGCAAAGGCATGTGAGCAGCCTGAAATTTAACATGGCTATTTAACATATGTTATACATGTAAGTATAAAAAAAATACATAAAACTCCTTCACTCATTAAATCATATTAAAATCCTTTTACTGACTCTCCAACATATGCAGTCCTCAAAAGTTCATCACTGTATGATGAATCTGACTTCTACATTCATTTCCAGCAGCAGGTCAGTATTAATCTACTCACTGTTTCATCATTCATGACCAGAACCATATTATTACTAATTAAGTGAATTCATTCTGGGATTTATTTGACTGAAAGTCTTAAGAAGAGCCCATCTACCTATAGCGCATATCATTTCTTGGGAATGGTACACATTTTCAGATTTGGAGTCATACAAGTAGTAACCCAAAAGATGTTACTACGACAAGCACTGTGCAGACTGTATTTATTTTCATGGCATTCTCATCCTGGAACCTTCAAACACCAATTTCACTGAACTCCTGAAAATTCAACTGTGTACCCATACCTTCCGTGTCATCTTTTTGTTTTTCTCTGAAGCTGTACAGAAAATAGCGTGGGATTACAATGTACTTTCCTCACAGCCTCTGTGCACAGCACTTTGCAAAATGGTCTTTACAATGTATTGCCTGAGGTGCTTGCGATCTGCCGGCCTGAGCCGACTCCTGCTGAGGAGCATCGAGGGCAACAGTTGAATGGGTTTCCTCACGTATTATTGCATGAGTGAAGAACAGCTAAATCCAGCCTTCACTACTAAACTGAAAATAGTTTAAGGGACTGATGGGGAAAAGTTTTTACCAGTGAAGGCTAGACAAATGAATTTCACTAAAGGAGTGCTTTTGCAGGAGGACAGTAACAGCAATGGAGTGTTTTCCAAAGAAAGCAATGTGAATTACAGCATGGTGTCCAGAGCGGGGCGTAACGCCAAACAGAGCAATGAAGGAAGACAACTGAACAGGGAGGGACCAAAAATTAAAGAAAAAGATTCAGACAAGGCAGAGCTACATAGAATCATAATAGAGCACAAACAGAAGAGCCAATGAAGAGATTTGAAAGTGACAGCTGGGTAAGATAAAATGGAGGGTCTGAGCTGGTATTTTGAAGGGCTTTGGAAGCGACGAGTGAGTGGCATCTGAGCAAGGCCTACGTTTTAGGCTACAAAAGCAGAGAGAAAACTACAGCGCAAAGAACAACACTTGTTAGGAAGAAGACTGGAAAGGAATGATTTTTCATCTGCTATGGAGAAAAACTCAGCAGAACTTTCCTCTGTCTAGTTGTTAGGGCAGATTTTGGAAGAAGAAGAAAATTGGATAACAAGGCGTCAAGGCTTGGCAATTGAAAGGAAAAGGACGTTCATAACCACAATAGAAGAGAAAGGAATGGAACGTAGAAGGGAAGAGGAAGCTCTGATAGTATCAACCATTTTTCCCTTTTTAATAGTTAGGAAGTAATTAGCAAAACTGTAAACTCAAGAATGTCAAGAGATTAAAGTTTTGCAGGAAGAGTAAAATAATTTGGGTTCTCATCATAGCTCTGGCCTTAACTTATCCTATGCTTTAATTCTCCCTGTGAAAAGTATTACAGTGGCAGAACTGTGCTGAGGTTTGTGTCAATGCTTGTGAAAGCCTTCAGACTTCTCAGAAGGAGAGATAAAAGAATTTAAATGGAAAACAGCAACACAAATGTTTTGAGACTATAGAAGGTGAAGGATCCAGCCAATCTAATAAACAAAGTTTTTTGGAAAAAAAGTAAAAGAATTAAAGTATCTTGCCAGCATTTACTGTTACTTCTTGCCACCAACTTACAGTGACATAGATTTGTAGCACACCGTCTGGGAAAACAGTTCTCAGGACTATCTCTGCTTCTTCTGGCAAATAAATTTAGAGAGCTTGCATTTACAGCTTTAACTGTAATAGTCAGGAAAACAGTGACTGACTTTATAAAGCAAAGCTTTAATTTCATCTGGTTTTAATGATATTTAAAAAAATATAAAAAAGAGGCAGAAAAACTGCTGTCAGTTTAAATCCTTGTTGCAGTTGATATGAGTGCTAGGTATGGTTCTCAATGAAAGAGTATCAGTTGAATGAAAATGCTCCCTGAATTAAAATTCTTATAGAAAAATGTGTATCTATAGAATTCAGCTCCCCCATCATTAAGATGATGAATGACACCCTGAACAGCAAAATTAAGTATGTTTATTTGGCTAGTTAGTTTAGTGGACAGATGATAAATTCTGCTTGTCCTCACTGGAAAACACTGCCAAGATTTTAAGTTCCAGTTTCTTTCTGCCAGAATATCCTCTGCTTTATAAAACATGACTGCAGTTATTAGAAAAACATCTGCAGTGATCTCTTCAGACTGAGGGAGTCATCTCCTGAATTCACTGACTTGACTGGCTGCTGATTTTTATGTTCTTAACAGTAGTTAAATAAACATTGTCTTAAAATACCCCTCTTATTCAAGTGGTCTAACAGGACTGGACTGATATTTAGCAGTGAAGAAAAATGATCTTTAAATTCAAGAACAAGTTTTGACACCAATTACTTGTTATGCTGCTTTTTTATATGCTAAGCACTAAAAAGAAGGTTTAGGGTAAAATATTTTTACCTTCTAGTTCTTAAGCCTTGGAATTCACCACAGACAGGCAATAATATTGTTGCAGAGTATGCAGATATTAAAATCAGAACACTGATTTAGCCCCTTTACTTTTAATGATTAGTAATTAAGAGATCATGAGATCACATGAGAAATACCTACTCATAACCCTTCTTGAAGCAGAAGGAGTCAGACTCAAGATTTAATTAGAAGCTTCACATTTCAGGATGAAATCCACGAGTATTAATTATTTAAATGTTTATTTACAAGATGCCATATGAACTGCACAAGCAAATCAGTCGATTGCTATATTGCAGACTTTTTGTTCCTTTTTAAAAATGAAAACTCTAAAACGCTTTTGCTTTTGTGCCCAACTTCACACAGTTCACCTAACCTGCAGTTCAAGTACACAGGAAGGATTTCTCTTATGCCACACATAAATAAGACCAGATGCTTTATTGTGGTTGTGTATTTCATTGTTTTGGCATTTATATTAAGCATATTGAAAGGATGCACTTTATATACACAAGTGAAATCACTATAAGAACACAGGAGAAAAAAAAGCAACTTTGAACCTCAAGGATCATTTCGTATCTTTGTTCACAACATTCTTTCATTTGCTAATGTTTAACCTACCCTCTTTTCCTCTATAGTTACTATATTAATGTGATTCAATCCTTTCTCACATATGCTAAATATAACTCCTCTTTCCTGCTCTTTAAATTCTTTAAATTCCCCCTAATGCAATGTGCGCTGGTTTTGCCTGGGTTAGAGTTAATTTTCTTTATAGTAGCTAGTAGGGGGCTATGTTTTGGATTTGTGCTGAAAACAGTGTTGATAACGAAGGGATGTTTTCGCTCCTGCTGAGCAGTGCTTACACAGAGTCGAGGCCTTTGCTGCTCCTCACCCCACCCCACCAGCGAGGAGGCTGGGGGTGCACAAGGAGTTGGGAGGGGACACGGCTGGGACAGCTGACCCCAACTGACCAAAGGGATATCCCATACCATATGACGTCATGCTCAGCATATAAAGCTGGGGAAGAAGGAGGGGGGGGATGTTCAGAGTGATGGCGTTTGTCTTCCCAAGTAACCGTTACGTGTGATGGAGCCCTGCTGTCCTGGAGATGGCTGAACACCTGCCTGCCCATGGGAAGGAGAGAATGAATTCCTTGTTTTGCTTCGCTTGTGTGCACAGCTTTTGCTTTGCCTGTGAAACTGTCTTTATCTCAACCCACGAGTTTTCTCCCTTTTACTCTTCTGATTCTCTCCCCCATCCCACTGGGAGGGGAGTGAGCGAGTGGCTGGGTGGTGCTGAGTTGCTGGCTGGGGTTAAACCATGACACCAGTCCAGGTTATTCCTGTGCAAACAGCAACTACAAGTCAGCTCTGTTTTCAAGAAGAAGTTATGCCCACAGAACAGGATTCACCTCCCTTTCCTTCGAAGTATTGGGGAAATGTCTCACTTCTCTCGAGTTCCAGTTGTACAATTCACTTGTAGTGAAAAGAAAGCAGTTATTTGTGTTCAAACCTGACCTGTCCCTTGAATTCCCCACTTCACATTTTCCTCTATTGCTTTACCTCCATAAAGCCTAAATCCACAACTGAACTCAGCAACGATTACTATGCAAGGTCAGCAAACACAGACAAATCTCTGTAAGGAATTACCAACAAAGAAAAGGAATTTTCAAAAGATGTCAGCCATTATTGCAGGCTACAATGAAACACTAGTTTAAGTTGATGAGGTAAGGATAAGCTTATCCACCCACTGCTTAATTTCACCTTTGGACAGGTTTACCACGTCCATGTTATGTGGTTTTGAAGTCTCTCATAGATACTACACAGCATTCTATTACAGAAGAAGAAAACCCAATAATTTTCCTTCAAACTTTACACAGAAGCATAGAATTCTGGTTTTGACTCTTCCTTAGTGTAATATAAATTGAACTTCTTAGGAAAGCCATGCCAGTTCTTTCAAAAGACTGCTCAGGTTCCCTTCTTCCCCAGCCTATTCTGGCCACAACTGCAGGCTAGCTTTTGGAAGACAACATGGCTTTCCAACTGCCAGTAGGAAAAGTCGCTAGGTTGCTACTACTTGTTGTCCTCAGCAACTTCCAACTTTAATAATGCCTGAAGCAAGTCCTGCAAACTAACAGGTCTAAAAGCTATGGCAGCTTTTGCTCTTGGCAGCCAAGCATAAGAGGTTATTGCAACAAGACCCATTGCCTAGCTACAGTGAGTGCATCCGCAAACTGCAGGATGTGATGTTCAGCGCTTCATCAGCACTAAAGGTATTAACACAAGAGTTTCACACATGCTACCCAAACTCTCTACCTAGAAATCTTAGCTCTTACAGTTACAGTCCTCATAAAAATCCACTGAAAACCTGGCAAACAAGCTGCCAGCTACCACCATCCCAATATGCAAATGCACCAAGTTTTTCCATCCCAGAATTTTTCCTCAAACAGTTCAGCACATCACTAATTGAAAGTAAATAAAGGTTTTAATGATTTGAGCCTATATAAACCTTTTTCCAATTCAAAAGCTAGAAGTCTCTTAAGGATAAAAAACACTTGCATAAAATCACTGCAGCAGAGCACAACCAATGCCTCTATCTCCATTTGTTTGCTTTAGCACTTTACAAGGTTCCCTCAATTCTCAGGTCCAGATCAATCATTTGTTAAAGAAAGAAATGAACAGGCTTGGGTGCCTCAGCAGAATACTGATCAGAAATTGTGTCAGCTCATTTTAACTGAGGACAAGAGCCAACTTAGAAAGAAGATTTTTCTCCTCGTCTCATCCTTGGTAGAAGACTTGATAAAACCTACCACCAAGGTGAACAAGAGGAAAGAAAAGAACAAAGATGTTTCCTAGCAACTCATTTATGCTTCTCATGTGGCTTTTATTGAATATTTCAGCTTTGTTTTTTTAAATGATTTGGTGTATTGTCATATACAGTGACAGTATGTTCTCCTTATTATCTATCCTCAGCATTATTGGTTGAATATTTATTCAAGACTACACCATTGCAAATCTATCGCTTTAAATGCCGTAACTGACCAGGTCAAAGAATGTGCGAGAGATGTACAAGTTCATTGCAAGCAGAGGAAGGACTAAAGTAAAAAAAAAATTTTAAGTCAGAGCAACTTACTTCATACTTGGGCTACAATAGCTTTTAGTGCTGAGACTAAAGGATAAGCATATTATGAGTTACAAGAGCTGTAAATAAGCACAGGTCTTTCATCACTAGAGTAAGGGAAGAAAATGTTATTCCCATGATTAAACTTCTTAATTGCTTTCATTTACATACATTAATTTCCTTTATGCCAATGACCTCTCACTTTGACGTCTGCACCCAGTAACACCCCAGTGCCATCAATAACTCTCCAGCATTCACAAAACGCTGCTTCCAGCCATATTTACAGATCAGCTACAAAAAACTGCAAAAGCAAACAACAGCACTATAAATACAGTTGGGAGCCTGACGATGAGGTCAAATACTATCTGACTGGTACCACATGAAAGGAGCTTCTACTCTGCAATTGATAAAAGGAATTATCTAGGAAATGGTGCAATACACACTGAAAGTCACTGAAATTACATCCAGGGACAATGCTTAAACCAAACTTTTACTGGGATTACTTTACTCTTTTTGGCACACATTACTAGCTTAATGCCTTATCTCTATTTGCTCTTTTCCACTACAATTTATTACCTGAGTCAAAGGGTAACAAAATACTTTGGCTTTCCACTGGAATTTAACAAGTGTTGCTCCTGCCTTTCCCACTGAAGAACTAGGGAAGCTGCAGTGGAACACTGATTGATATGCACTAATTCTTTTCCATATTACAAAGACAAGTCATATGCATTTGGAGGAAGATGTTCTATTTTCAGACATGCCAAATGACTGACTGCAATTCTACTTGAAGACACCAGAATGACATAAGAAATATGACTTCCATCATTTAGCAAATTCCCCCAGGTACTGGTTTCCCAGCAAAAGTTCTTTTTCTGATCATAGGAGATGCCACTTTAATCTTCCCTGAAACAACCACCAAAGAAAACAGGCAACTTCATGGGGTATCATACACAGACAGGTTCCTTGCCTACTTCTGCCAACATACTTTTTCCTTTCTCTACAGCGATGAAGGCTAATAGAGTGCTGCTATTCAAGAGCTGTATCTCAGCTCTACCGCTCTGTAAAGCGACATCTGTGCTGTACATAAGCATCTCTACTTTTTCTCAGTCTTCTCCCAGGCAGACTCTATGCAGCAGATCACGTACAGTCCTGACTCAGCCATGCTGCAAGTTCTCCAGTTCTCTCCCCTCAGATGGTGTACATGACCTGTCTCAACTTCTCAGCACCCATGAGAAACAGTCTAGGTAAAATTTTGCCATGTAATGCAGGCATGCAGAGTAAATGTCAAATGTCTGACATTGGTGTATAGTTCTTAATTAATTGGTATTCATTAATTAGGTAGCCTAATGTTTCACTCTAAATAATAAGTTAGATTCTTCTTAGGAGCATTATCAACTGGATTCAGCTTCATTTTCTATCAGGATACACCAGCTGGAGGAAAAAGACAGCCTCAGACCATTTTAAACTGCCTCCCATAGCCTGACCTTCCTTTTCTCTCTTTCTACCTCTTTTTCCTATCCCATTTCCATTTTTCTGGCAATTCTATATCACTTTCCTAGGATTATACAAAAATTATTAAATTGTTCATGTGGAAACAAAAATAATTAAAAATTATGTTTTGTTCTACACACACACACACACACACACAGGGTCACTGCCTGTACATCAAAATGGAGCTCTGCAATGTAGTTAAATAAATGAGAATGGAAGGAAACTATTTCACAAAGGCAAACTGAAGAGGGTTTTCCTGTGGGCTGTCCCAAGTTGTACCTGGCTTTTTACAAGTGTGTGACAACTGGACAGGGAACTGGCTCTGAGGCTCTGGGACCTCAGCATGAGCAATACACAGCTGCAAGAGCCTTCCACCTCTCTGAGCTCCTGGTGCTGACAGTAATACCTCCTGTGCCTGTGTTACAGACACAAGTAGATTTACTTGCCATGGGTGGGCTGAATTTGTGTGTCTCATCAGGGAAAAAAAAAACAACAACGAGACAAGATCCCCCCCCAAGAAGGCATAGTTTCTAAGCCATCACAGCATTCCTTGGGAGTTAAAGTCTCTGCCCCTTTGAATTTAAGGCTGAAAGGCACATTTCCCAAATCCCTGTTCATCACAACTACAACTGTGTATTGCCATCAGTACATAATACAGATTTACAGAATTCCTACAAATGTGTATGTTTGGATATTCATAGCTTTTTATTCTGCTTTCTCAACTTGCAAGCACACAGAATCCAAACTCCTGTTTAGAAAGCAAACACATTAATCCAATGCATTACAAGTGCTGTTAGCAGTTTAGCAGTTTTTAAATAAAATAAAATTTAATTAAAAAAAAAAAGGCAAAATCCAACAAGGTGTGGATGAGAAAGTAACATGGAAACATGCTCAACAACACTCTCAACTGAAATTTTGATGCTGGGGCAAGAGGAGAGAGGTTATGTTGACAGAACGTATTAGAAAGTACATATATACAGTACATATGTATGTATAAACACACATATTAAGGATTCATCTGTGATATCATTAATTAAAGTGAATCACAGATTTACATTTTAGCGGTTCATGAGAAAGTTCTGGCCATCCCTGACGAATGCAACTAGATTAATATATTTTGCATTTGGAGAGTTCTTCAGTAGAGGAAGCTAGCATCTTCATACCCTAGTGTTTTTCAGAAACATCTTCAGTGCATCAAAGCCTCCACAGCACTTCTTGTCCAAAAAGATTATTTCTTTGTCAAAATTAAAATCAGTGGATCTTTATACCAGATGTTTGCTTATACAAACAGAAACAAAGGAGTTATCCTATCCTGCTTTTGTTAGATAAATGGACATGTAGGCTCCAAAACTTTTATGAGCTCTGAACTCTCAGTCTCTCAAAAATGCTGTTTTATCACAAATGTCACTGACTATGTGTTCTGAAGGTCACAGATCCAAATCCAAAAGGAGGACAAGTTTCCATCACTGGATTTTTTCAGCCACTTTACAAGCAGTGCATATATTCCTCAGTGTAGCTTTACTGGACATTATCCGAGAAAGTCAGTTCTTTCTCCAAGGCTACAGGTAATAAGAAGGAACTACCTATAAATCAACCAAACAAGCTCTAAGAAATTTAAAGCAAACAAATGGATGCATTATGTCAGCGGTGATCTTACTGGTTCAGGTAATACCCATTTCCCAGGCTTCTTATTTCCTGTTATGAGAATGGTATAGCAAGTATTGAAGCACTTGTATATTCAGTGTATGACAGCTAGGGCTGCTACGCTGCCCTTTCCTTTTCCTTTTTCTTTTCTTTTTTTGACAAGATTGCTATTTCCACAGATACTTATAAGATTAATGAGGAAGAAAACAAAAACAGTAGAGCAAGCAATTTACACAACATGAATGAGTCAAACATATTCAGTGTATTCCTCTGTCAGACCAAGCCATTAAAAATCTGGCAGCTGACTTCCACAGCCAAATTATTATGAAGAAAAAAAGCCATTATCCTGGTAATGGACATTAATTGATAGGATAGCTAATTTAGTGGAAATTATTGGCCTGTACAAGTGTGCAGAGAAGCAAGACAAAAGCTTAACCTAGCTAAAGAGCAGCAGCAGTATTGTTTTTTTCCCTAATCTTCCTAGTTTGAGATGGTGTTCACATTTGCCTATTTAGGAATGATCATTTTTGCTTGTAACCTACATTCCACAGATAAAGAGAAGCTCAATTCTCTTTATTTCATCCATTTCATCATTCATTTACAATTTCATTCACTATAAACATATTTCCTAAGTCTGACTGAAGTTTTTTTATTTGACTTAAAGGAACTATACAACTATTAAATTGCATTTATGAGATTTCTAAGCAAAGATACTCCTAGATACTCAAATCTAGAAAAGTGCAGTTGAGACAGGAAACATGAATTTATCTTGTTAAAGAATACATACATCTGTGATGGAGGGAGGGAGAGGGACAAGAGGAAGAAAGGACTGTACACAGCCTTTACAGATGAACAACAGTTATTCCCTCCTTGAAACAGTGACCTAACAAATAAAGACAAAGCTTAAAACCACCAGTGAAGGTCAGACTCCAAGAAACTTGGAAACCCAAAGCTTTCCTTAGTTTTCACTCCGAGTTTCCCTTTTCTAGATATTCTCACCATCTCTTTTTCCTTCCTCTCCCCTTCTGTCAGTAGCCAATTTCTGTGCTCTGCAGTAACAAGAGCTCTGCAGTAACAAGAGCTCTGCAGTAACAAGAGCTCTGCTAATTGTCCTCCAGCGCCTGCCTGTTCAGCATTGCTGCCCCTTGATTGTGCCCCCTGCTGTCATACCCTCTGAGCAATTAGCCAGTCTGCTAATTTCACTTTCCTCTGTGTAAAGTGTTTTACGGAGGAGAATCACTGGCTCTTACAACACAAGATGTGGCAGCTTTGCTATATCCCATACCAGCATCACCACCTGCTCCACCAGTGCTGTGCAACTCAGTGTGAATGGATATTAAGAGCTGGTATAAAATGCTGCCAAAGCAATTTGGCCCAAACCCAGTTTTCAGGCCTTAACCTTTCCTGCAAATCTGTTCTCTTCCTGAAAATCTAAAAGTCCAGATTTTGGTCTGCTATAGCTTCTGCTTTTCTACAGAGAACTGTACGTAGTGCTTGGAAACTGGGGTGGCGAGTCCCAGAAAGGCTGGCTGTAGTGGATTATCGCACCAGAGAGAGTGAGAGAACCACCCAGGTTCCCCATTTCTCCTATGGGACTCAAGTTCTTGACACACTGATCTATTAACAGAAAACAGGGATATAACTGCAACTGAGATTCTTCCCTCTATCACCACCCCATTCATAATACATCTGGAAGATACTTTCTCCAAGAAGACATCAAAGACAAAGCACACCACCGCTGTGGAAGACCACGCTTTTCGCTCTGCTCTGCAGCATTCAGACACAGGACGTTGGACTACTTACCCCATACATGA